>NC_053028.1:581965358-582064672 GCF_003073215.2 Triticum urartu
CCGATGCCCTGCATCGACATTGACTTCGGCGCCAGGCCATATTTCTTTGATTACTCACTTTGCATAAGTTATTTATTATGCAACGTTTTTTATTACTATTATTACTATTATCTCCGGTTTGCACTATTTTTTGTGCACAGGAAAATGATCCGAGTTGGGCAGTATCGGCAACTCGGCATACTGACATACCACGTCACCTCGACTGGACGGGGGCTTCGTCAACACTTCATTACCCCATGCCAGGGACTTCGGCATCACTTTGCCGGCCTGCATTAACCGTGCTATGTCACCACTTCGGAGTGCCGAGCTCTTTGCTCCGCCACCTCGGGACCGGCTTGGGGGATGGAACCTTGTCCCGCATCAAGGTCGGGCCACATCATCAATACCGAACACATTAACCAGCTAAGCTGCCTTCATGCTCAAAGTTTTAAATTTTTAACTTGTGTTCGGTTCGACCAAGCATTATACTTTTGGAAAAAAATTGCTTGTAAAAAATTTCCTTGTCCAAACTTTGTTTGTGACGCACAAATTCAAATACCCCGTTTACTTGGGGGCTTCCTTTATGAAGCTTTTCCTCTTGCATACGATTATACTTGTATGGCTTCGTTCCTTTTCATGTATTACGCCACAATATGCACCATACTGACTTAAGCGATTTGCAAGCTGGGTTGCCTCGCTCCTGTGTTTACCCCTACGTTCCCGATTATTCGGCTAGGGAGTAAAGGGAGCACCTCTGCGATTGTCACGATCGGGTCACCCGAGCCGGACCTCAGACTGGGTGAAGCCGAAAGCTAGCGCTCTTATTGTTTTCAATTATGGTCAGCACACAACGGAACTCATGAGTACAAAAAATCTATTGCACAAGTCTCATAATAACAATGAGCACCGAAGAAAGGTATCGGTGGGGGTACTATTTTCTTCGAAGATGCTTCTTACACTTCGCAGTAATATAGCATAAGTTCCCTGAGCGTGCTTTGTCTGTTACAGCCTTATGGCCTGATTGCCTAGTTATTGGAAACACCGTCGATATTCTCGACAGATGGAGTACATAACACTTTTCGGTCCTTGATCAAAGAGGGAGAAGCCGACAGTCAGTTAAGACGCGTTTAAAGTTCGGTTGAACATAGATATGATATAAGTACTTTGGTACGTGCAATCATTCTTTTACCCAAGTCACTTGGGGGCTCTTAAATTTATATGAGCCGTTTTATGATAAGTGTTCTTCGTCTTAGTCGTTGCAAAGTTTAATTATTATTATTATTATTATTATTATCTATCACTCCTTTTTTCGACACGAGCGTGTGGTCACTAGCTGGGGAGCCTAATTTCTCTCTCAAAGCCGCTAGAGTTTAGTTTGCTAAACTGGCCTAATGAGAAGTACTCCGCCCTCGGGATAGGAGGTTGAAGCCGTAGCCTGACCCGCTTGAAGTCTTGAGATAGGACGTGTCATGTTAAAGCACGACAGAAGCACTTTTTTTTCTAAGGCCAATTTTCGGATTGGCACCGAACACTTGATCTTGTTCGGACGTCAAGTTTTTACTGACGTTTTTTTTTGCTTTCCAAGCTTGTGGCACTTTTAAACTATTTGTGTGTTTTCAGCACAAGTCTCGCAGTGCAACGCCGGACACCTTTAGAGATTCGGCAAAAACATTCTCGGATATTGCTATATATGCATCGGTTTCGAATTGTGTCTTCGGTCAATAGTTGGGTTGCCCAACTCCTGCTCTTGCATCCTATGTTCCGCTTTGTTCGGCTAGGTGTGCAAAGGGAGAACCACTGCGATTGTGCTTCCAGCTCACATGGTTAAGCACCTCAGTGGAGAAAGCCGAAAACTGACTGTCACAATAAGCGTAAAGTGGTTAGCGATCCGATGACGCTGTTAAATGACGGGCCATTAATAACAATGGCCGAAATGTTTACGGCTTGACCTCGACTGTCGCCGAACACTACCGGGGCCTATTACCTGGCCTCCCAAACTAAATCCTCGATATTTTGCTCTTACATTATAGCTGAGGTTTCATGATCATGCTTAGCATGACAACCCAAAGAAAGGAACCGATAGCGGGACTATTTTCTTTGGAAGACATTTCTTATGTTAAACAAGTAATATAACATATCTCTCCGCGTACCTTTGTTTATAAAACCGTATGGCCAGATTGCCTTGTTTGTCGTAAATCTTTGCCCTCATAAAGGCTTTATAAAGTAAGGCAAACACTCCCCGCCTACTGGTCGGTCAACAAAGTTTTGTACAATGCGGATCCGAGCATTAATGACATAAAGTACTTGGATACATAGAGTCATTACACATAATTTGTGATTTTACTATGGATATTGATCCTTAATTCGGCCACCCGTGCCCGCATTAAGGCTTGGGGGCTAATGGGCTTCGGGCTTATTATTTAAAAACATTAAAGGGGCACATCGATCCCCTGATCTGGTGTTGCCACCCGACCAGTGTCTCGGGGGCTACTGCATTGCCTGTTCAATGTAGAAAAATTTAAGTGCAATACAGTTGCCGAGGAGATTTTGATCCTCAAGTTGGTCGGCCGCACCCAACCCGAGTCTCGAGGACTGAGCACACCGCTTTTTGTGTCCTGAAGTATTCTGCCGAGCTAGGACTTGATCCTCAGGCCGATTTTGCAAATCAACCTGAGTCTCAGCAGCTACTGGGATCAGCGGTCTTACGTCATCCTTCAGGTGCATCTCGGGTTTTAGACCGATACACACCTTGAGGGCTACTGGCTATATATCTCGGCAGAGAACAAATTGCACCAATAAAAAATATTCACAAAAATCGGCCCACATTCGGGGTGGTGCACCACCTCGGAAGCAGTCCGGCATAAAGCTCGGGCGCTAGTGGCTCGCTCCATAGAGGGCATTTCCGGCATTAAGCTCGGCTAAACTCCTTCAAACTTCTTTGAACCAAGGTGATTTACGACACCTCGGATATAGTACGGCGTTGGAGCTTGGATACAGTCCGGCGTTGGAGCTCGGATACATAGTCCGGCGTTGGAGCTCGGATACATTCCGGCGCTAGAGCTGGGAAGCGGTCTGGCGTTGGTGCTCGGCTGCAAAAGATACCTCGAATGCAGTCCGGCGTTGGAGCTCGGACGCAAGAGGACGCTGCCGCCCGGGAACAACTTCAAACCCGAGGTGTGGCATGAAAATAACAAGGCATTGATAAAGGCCAGAAACTTAAAGGGGCGCCTTGGATACCCAACGTATAAACTTGTCGAATGCATTTCGGTGATCCTCAAGATCGAAGATGAGAAGATTTGTTGAACCAGTTTTCAAGACCGACGACCGAAGATGAAGAGCAGTTCAGAAGAATCGAGGAGCGTCCCTAACTTGAAGACCGGTTCGGGGGGCTACTGACGGTGTCCTAGACTAGGGGGTACTCATTACGTCGTCTCCCGATCAGTTGGATTGGGCTGAGGACCCCCATGGCCGCATACTCCTGGGCCAGTCCTGACAGCTGCCGCATACAAGGAAGATTCCACAAGACTTGGTGATCAAGACAAGGACTCCTCCCCCACCGGCGTATTCGGCTAGGACTCTTGTTATCCTAGGCCTCTGGTGCATTATATAAACCAGGGCCAGGCTAGTCGATAGATTATATATACATACAATCATACCATAGGCTAGCTTCTAGGGTTTAGCCTCTCTGATCTCGTGGTAGATCTACTCTTGTACTACCCATATCATCAATATTAATCGAGCAGGACGTAGAGTTTTACCTCCATCAAGAGGGCCCGAACCTGGGTAAAACATCGTGTCCCCTGCCTCCTGTTACCATCAGCCTTAGATGCACAGTTCGGGACCCCCTACCCAAGATCCGCCAGTTTTGACACCGACAGGGCCTTTTTCGGTACTCTGCCAGAGGGGGATTCGATCACGGAGGGCTTCTACATCAACCTTGCCACCCTTTCGATGATGTGTGGGTAGTTTACCACAGACCTACGGGTCCATATCTAGTAGCTAAATACCTTCTTCTCTCTATTTGATCATCAATACAATGTTCTCCTCAATGTTCTTGGGTTCTATTCGATTTAATCTTCTTTTGTGGTGCGTTTGTTGAGATATGATGAATTGTGGATTTACGATCAGATTATATGAATATTATTTGAGTCTTCTCCAAACTCTTTTATGCATGATTAAGATAGATTTGTATTTCTCTCCGTTCTATTGCTTTGGTTTGGCCAACTGGATTGATCTATCTTGCAATGGGAGAGGTGCTTTGTCTTGGGTTTAATCTTGCGGTGTCCTCACCCAGAACATAAGGGGTAGTGAGGCACGTATTTGCACTGTTGTCATTGAGGATAAAAGGAGGGGGGTTTTACAATATTGATTGGATCTATCCCTCTACACCATGTCATCTTGCCTAACGCGTTACCCCGTTCTTGTTAACTTAATACACTAGATGCATGCTGGATAGCGTTCGATGTGTGGAGTAATAGTAGTAGATGCAGGCAGGAGTCGGTCTACTTGTCATGGACGTGATGCCTATATTCATGATCATTGCCTTAGATATCGTCATAACTATGTGCTTTTCTACCAATTGCTCAACAGTAATTTTTTTACCCACCGTACGCTTTCTTTCAAGAGAGAAGCCTCTAGTGAAAACTAAGGCCCCCGGTCTATTTTTATCATATTATTTTCAGATCTGTAAACCAAAATTTCCAGGTTCATTATGTTAGAAGGGTCTGACAGGTATGTGGATGACATATTCAGATTTGTCATTTTTTTTCTCATCAACTCTCATATATAAGTTATTTTTATCTGACTTATAGATTTTATGGAATTATTATTAATTCGAATTATTAAATAGCTAAATTGCTAAGTGCGCCCGGAATTACACCCAGTCAGACACTGACTAGTGGGTCTAGTCAAGTGCTGACTAGACCAAAGTCAAACTGACCGGTGGGGCCATCGTGATTAGTGCTAAGCTAAAGAGAAAAATAAACCTAAGTTAATTAGGCAGTGGGACCTACATGTCCATGGATACAAGGGTTAATTAGGGGCATTATTAGCCACTAATGACAGTGCCATGTCGGCACATCAAGGGTTAAGCCACCGGCGTAAACATGACACGCTGGAGATTGTCAGCCGACAGATTTAGGCGTCGGCTGCAGGCACGGTTGGATTCGTTGGAATGCTCGCACTGCGACCCGTCCAACGATGGCCACGGGGTGGCCGGGGGTGGAATGTTGCGGCAGCGGAGACTGCTACCTCTTGAGCACTGCATTGGTTTTCCCTTGAAGAGGAAAGGGTGATGCAGCAAAGTAGCGTAAGTATTTCCCTCAGTTTTTGAGAACCAAGGTATCAATCCAGTAGGAGACTACATGCAAGTCCCTCATACCCACACAAACAAATAAGAACCTCGCAACCAACGCGATAAAGGGGTTGTCAATCCCTTCACGGTCACTTACGAGAGTGAGATCTGATAGAGATAATAATAATAAGATAAATATTTTTCGTATTTTTATGATATAGATTGAAAGCAAGGATTGTAAAATAAAATAGATTGGAAACTTATATGATAAAAGATAGACTCGGGGGCCATAGGTTTCACTAGTGGCTTCTCTTAGGATAGCATAAGTATTACGGTGGGTGAACAAATTACTGTCGAGCAATTGATAGAAAAGTGAATAATTATGAGAATATCTAGGCATGATCATGTATATAGGCATCACATCCACGACAAGTAGACCGAAATGATTCTGCATCTACTACTATTACTCCACACATCGACCGCTATCCAGCATGCATCTAGAGTATTAAGTTCATAAGAACATAGTAATGCATTAGGCAAGATGACATGATGTAGAGGGATAAAATCAAGCAATATGATATAAACCCCATCTTTTTATCCTCGATGGCAACAATACAATACGTGCCTTGTTGCCCTGTTATCACTGAGAAATGACACCGCAAGATTGAACCCAAAGCTAAGCACTTCCCCTATTGCAACAAAGATCAATCTAGTAGGCCAAACCAAACTGATAATTTGAAGAGACTTGCAAAGATAACCAATCATACATAAAAGAATTCAGAGAAGAATCAAATATTGTTCATAGATAAACTTAATCATAAACCCACAATTCATTGGATCTTGACAAACACACCGCAAAAATAGTTACATCAAATAGATCTCCAAGAAGATCGAGGAGAACATTGTATTGAGATCCAGAGAGAGAGATGAAGCCATCTAACTAATAACTATGGACCTGAAGGTCTGAGGTAAACTACTCACACATCATCGGAGAGGCTATGGTGTTCATGTAGAAGCCCTCCATGATCGATGCCCCCTCCGGCGGAGCTCCGGAAAAGGCCCCAAGATGGGATCTCTTGGGTACAGAAGGTTGCGGCAGTGGAAATAGGGTTTCGTGGTTCTCCTGGATGTTTTCGGGGTATGTAGACATATATAGGAGGAAGAAGTAGGTCGGTGGAGCCACGAGGGTGGAGGGCGTGCCCAGGGGGGTAGGCGCGCCCCCTGCCTCGTGGCTTCCTCGTTGGTTGCTTGACGTCCACTCCAAGTCCCCTGGATCACGTTCGTTCCAAAAATAACTCTCCCGAAGGTTTTATTCCGTTTGATATTCCTTTTGTGCGAAACACTGAAATAGGCAAAAAAAAACAACAATTTGCACTGGGCCTTGGGTTAGTAGGTTAGTCCCAAAATAATATAAAAGTGTATAAATAAACCCATTAACATCCAAAACAAATAATATAATATCATGGAACAATCAAAAATTATAGATACGTTGGAGACGTATCAAGCATCCCCAAGCTTAATTCCTGCTCGTCCTCGAGTAGGTAAATGATAAAAACAGAATTTTTGATGTGGAATGCTACCTAGCATAATTCTCAATGTAATTTTCTTTATTGTGGCATGAATGTTCAGATCCAAGAGATTCAAGATAAAAGTTTAATATTGACATAAAAACAATAATACTTCAAGCATACTAACTAAGCAATCATGTCTTCTCAAAATAACATGGCAAAAGAAATTTCATCCCTACAAAATCATATAGTTTGGTCATGCTCCATTTTCGTCACACAAGAATGCTCTCATCATGCACAACCCCGATGACAAGCCAAGCAATTGTTTGATACTTTAGTAATCTCAAACTTTTTTCAACTTTCACGCAATACATGAGCATGAGCCATGGATATAGCACTATGGGTGGAATAGAATAATGCTAGGGGTTATGTGGAGAAGACAAAAAAAAGGAGAAAGCCTCACATTGACGAGGCTAATCAACGGGCTAGGGAGATGCCCATCAATTGATGTCAATGCAAGGAGTAGGGATTCCCATGCAACAGATGCACTAGAGTTATAAATGTATGAAAGCTCAACAAAAGAAACTAAGTGGGTGTGCATCCAACTTGCTTGCTCACGAAGACCTAGGGCATTTGAGGAAGCCCATTGTTGGAATATACAAGCCAAGTTCTATAATGAAATTTTCCCACTAGTATATGAAAGTGACAAAACAAAGAGACTCTCTATCATAAAGATCATGGTGCTACTTTGAAGCACAAGTGTGGAAAAAAGGATAGTAGCATTGCCCCTTTTATTTCTTTTTTTTTGGCCTTTCCTTTTTTACTTGGCCTTTCTTTTTTTCTTTTCTTTTTTATCTGGGACAATGCTCTATTAATGATGATCATCACACTTCTGCTTATTTACAACTCAATGATTACAACTCAATACTAGAACAAAATATGACTCTATATGAATGCCTCCGGCGGTGTACCGAGAAGTGCAATGAATCAAGAGTGACATGTATGATAAATTATGCATGGTGGATTTGCCACAAATACGATGTCAACTACATGATCATGCAAAGAAATATGACAATGATGAAGCGTCTCATAAATGAAATGGTGGAAAGTTGCATGGCAATATCTCAGAATGGCTATGAAAATGCCATAATAGGTAGGTATGGTGGCTGTTTTGAGGAAGATATAAGGAGATTTATGTGTGACAGAGCATATCATGTCACGGGGTTTGGATGCACCGGCGAAGTTTTCACCAACTCTCAAGGTGAGAAAGGGCAATGAACGGTACCGAAGAGGCTAGCAATGATGGAAGGGTGAAAGTGCGTATAATCCATGGACTCAACATTAGTCATAAAGAACTCACATACTTATTGCAAAAATCTACAAGTCATCAAAAACCAAGCACTATGCGCATGCTCCTAGGGGGATAGATTGGTAGGAAAAGACCATCGCTCGCCCCCGACCGCCACTTATAAGGAAGACAATCAAAGAACACCTCATGTTTCAAATTTGTTACACAACGGTTACCATACGTGCATGCTACGGGACTTGCAAACTTCAACACAAGTATTTCTCAAATTCATAATTAATCAACTAGCGCACTCTAATATCACCACCTTTATATCTCAAAACAATTATCAAGCATCCAACTTCTCATAGTATTCAATGCACTTTCTATGATAGTTTTTATTATACCCATCTTGGATGCCTATCATATTAGGACTAATTTCGTAACCAAAGCAAATTACCATGCTGTTCTAAAGGACTCTCAAAATAATATAAGTGAAGCATGAGAGATCAATAATTCCTATAAAATAAAACCACCACCGTGCTCTAAAAGATATAAGTGAAGCACTAGAGCAAAATTATCTAGCTCAAAAGATATAAGTGAAGCACATAGAGTATTCTAATAAATTCAAATTCATGTGTGTCTCTCCCAAAATGTGTGTACAGCAAGGATGATTGTGTTAAAATAAAAAGCAAAGACTCAACTCATACAAGACGCTCCAAGCAAAACACATATCATGTGGTGAAAAAAATATAGCCTCAAGTAAAGTTACCGATAAAAGAAGATGAAAGAGGGGATGCCTTCCGGGGCATCCCCAAGATTAGGCTTTTGGTTGTCCTTGAATTTTACCTTGGGGTGCCTTGGGCATCCCCAATCTTAGGCTCTTGCCACTCCTTATTCCATAATCCATCAAATCTTTACCCAAAACTTGAAAACTTCACAACACAAAACTTAAATAAAAAATCTCATCAGCTCCGTTAGTATAAGAAAACAAACCACCACTTAAGGTACTATAATGAACTCATTCTTTATTTTTTTTGGTGTTAAACCTACTATGTTCCAACTTCTCTATGGTCCATAACCTCCGATACTGGCCATAGATTCATCAAAATAAGCAAACAACACACGAAAAACAGAATCTGTCAAAAACAGAACAGTCTGTAGTAATCTGTAGGTTTAGAATACTTCTGTAACCCAAAAATTGTAACATAAATTTTTGGACGTGAGGAATTTATCTATTAATCATCTGAAAAAAGAATCAACTTAATCGCACTCTCCGGTAAAGGATGGCAGCAAATATCGTGAGCGCTAAAGTTTCTGTTTTTTACAGCAAGATTACTAAAACTTCCCCCAAGTCTTCTCAAAGGTTCTACTTGGCACAAACACTAATTAAAAGCATAAAACTGTTGGGGAACGTAGTAATTTCAAAAATTTCCTACGCACATGCAAGATCATGGTGATGCATAGCAACGAGAGGGGAGAGTGTTTTCTACGTACCCTCGTAGACCGAAAGCGGAAGCGTTAGCACAACGCGGTTGATGTAGTCGTACGTCTTCACGATCCGACCGATCAAGTACCGAACGTACGACACCTCCGAGTTCAGCACACGTTATGCCCGATGACGTCCCTCGAACTCCGATCTAGCCGAGTGTTGAGGGAGAGTTTCGTCAGCACGACGGCGTGGTGACGATGATGATGTTCTACCGACGCAGGGCTTCGCCTAAGCACCGCTACAGTATTATCGAGGTAGACTATGGTGGAGGGGGGCACCGCACACCGCTAAAACATCAAACGATCAATTGTTGTGTCTATGGGGTGCCCCCTTGCCCCTGTATATAAAGGAGCAAGGGGGGTGCGGCCGGCCTAGAGAGGGGCGCGCCAGGAGGAGTCCTACTCCTACCGGGAGTAGGACTCCCCCCCTTTTCCTTGTTGGACTAGGAGAGAGAGGGGAAAGAGGTGGAGGAGAAGAAGGAAGGGGGGCGCCGCCCCCCTCTCCTTGTCCTATTCGGACTAGGGGGGAGCGGGCGCGGCCCATGCCCTGGCCGCCTCTCCTCTTTTTCCACCAAGGCCCACTAAGGCCCATTAAGTCCCCGAGGGGTTCCGGTAACCTCCCCGTACTCCGGTAAAATCCCGATTTCACCCGGAACACTTCCGATATCCAAACATAGGCTTCCAATATATCAATCTTCATGTCTCGACCATTTCGAGACTCCTCGTCATGTCCGTGATCACATCCGGGACTCCAAACAACCTTCGGTACATCAAAACATATAAACTCATAATATAATTGTCATCGAAACGTTAAGCGTGCGGACCCTACGGGTTCAAGAACTATGTAGACATGACCGAGACATGTCTCTGATCAATAACCAATAGCGGAACTTGGATGTTCATATTGGCTCCCACATATTCTACAAAGACCTTTATCGGTCAGACCGCATAACAACATACGTTGTTCCCTTTGTCATCGGTATGTTACTTGCCCGAGATTCGATCGTCGGTATCTCAATACCTAGTTCAATCTCGTTACCGGCAAGTCTATTTACTAGTTCCGTAATACATCATCCCGCAACTAACTCATTAGTTGCAATGCTTGCAAGGCTTAAGTGATGTGCATTATCGAGAGGGCCCACAGATACCTCTCCGACAATCGGAGTGACAAATCCTAATCTCGAAATACGCCAACCCAACAAGTACCTTCGGAGACACCTGTAGAGCACCTTTATAATCACCCAGTTACGTTGTGTCATTTGGTAGCACACAAAGTGTTCCTCCGATAAACGGGAGTTGCATAATCTCATTGTCATAGGAACATGTATAAGTCATGAAGAAAGCAATAGCAACATACTAAATGAGCGGGTGCTAAGCTAAAGGAATGGGTCAAGTCAATCACATCATTCTCCTAATGGTGTGATCCCGTTCATCAAATGACAACCCATGTCAATGGTTAGGAAACTTAACCATCTTTGATCAACGAGCTAGTCAAGTAGAGACATACTAGTGACACTCTGTTTGTCTATGTATTCACACATGTATTATGTTTTCGGTTAATACAATTCTAGCATGAATAATAAACATTTGTCATGATATAAGGAAATAAATAATAACTTTATTATTGCCTCTAGGGCATATTTCCTTCAGTCTCCCACTTGCACTAGAGTCAATAATCTAGATTACACAGTAATGATTCTAACACCCATGGAGTCTTGGTGCTGATCATGTTTTTCTCGTGGAAGAGGCTTAGTCAACGGGTCTACAACATTCACATCCGTATGTATCTTGCAAATTTCTATGTCTCCCACCTGGACTAAATCCCGGATGGAATTGAAGCGTCTCTTGATGTGCTTGGTTCTCTTGTGAAATCTGGATTCCTTCACCAAGGCAATTGCACCAGTATTGTCACAAAAGATTTCCATTGGACCCGATGCACTAGGTATTACACCTAGATCGGATATGAACTCCTTCATCCAGACTCCTTCATTTGCTGCTTCCGAAGCAGCTATGTACTCCGCTTCACACGTAGATCCCGCCACAACGCTTTGTTTAGAACTGCACCAACTGACAGCTCCACCGTTCAATGTAAACACGTATCCGGTTTGCGATTTAGAATCGTCCGGATCAGTGTCAAAGCTTGCATCAACGTAACCATTTACGATGAGCTCTTTGTCACCTCCATAAATGAGAAACATATCCTTAGTCCTTTTCAGGTATTTCAGGATGTTCTTGACCGCTGTCCAGTGATCCACTCCTGGATTACTTTGGTACCTCCCTGCTAGACTTATAGGAAGGCACACATCAGGTCTGGTACACAGCATTGCATACATGATAGAGCCTATGGCTGAAGCATAGGGAACGTCTTTCATTTTCTCTCTATCTTCTGCAGTGGTCGGGCATTGAGTCTTACTCAATTTCACACCTTGTAACACAGGCAAGAACCCTTTCTTTGCTTGATCCATTTTGAACATATTCAAAACTTTGTCAAGGTGTGTGGTTTGTGAAAGTCCAATTAAGCGTCTTGATCTATCTCTATAGATCTTGATGCCCAATATGTAAGCAGCTTCACCGAGGTCTTTCATTGAAAAACTCTTATTCAAGTATCCCTTTATGCTATCCAGAAATTCTATATCATTTCCAATCAACAATATGTCATCCACATATAATATTAGAAATGCTACACAGCTCCCACTCACTTTCTTGTAAATACAGGCTTCTTCAAAAGTCTGTATAAAACCAAATGCTTTGATCACACTATCAAAGTGTTTATTCCAACTCCGAGAGGCTTGCACCAGTCCATGAATGGATCGCTGGAGCTTGCACACTTTGTTAGCTCCCTTTGGATCGACAAAACCTTCTGGTTGCATCATATATAACTCTTCTTCCAAAAATCCATTCAGGAATGCAGTTTTGACATCCATTTTCCAAATTTCATAATCATAAAATGCGGCAATTGCTAACATGATTCAGACAGACTTAAGCATCGCTACGGGTGAGAAGGTCTCATCGTAGTCAATCCCTTGAACTTGTCGAAAACCTTTTGCAACAAGTCGAGCTTTATAGACAGTAACATTACCGTCAGCGTCAATCTCCTTCTTGAAGATCCATTTATTCTCAATTGCTTGCCGATCAACGGGCAAGTCAACCAAAGTCCACACTTTGTTCTCATACATGGATCCCATCTCATATTTCATGGCTTCAAGCCATTTTTGCGGAATCTAGGCTCACCATCGCTTCTTCATAGTTCGTAGGTTCGTCATGGTCTAGTAACATAACTTTCAGAACAGGATTACAGTACCACTCTGGCGCGGATCTTACTCTGTTTGACCTACGAGGTTCAGTAACAACTTGATGTGAAGTTTCATGATCATCATCATTAACTTCCTCACTAATTGGTGTAGGTGTCACAGAAACCGGTTTCTGTGATGAACTACTTTCCAATAAGGGAGCAGGTACAGTTACCTCATCAAGTTCTACTTTCCTCCCACTCACTTCTTTCGAGAGAAACTCCTTCCCTAGAAAAACTCTGAATTTAGCAACAAAAGTCTTGCCTTCGGATCTGTGATAGAAGGTGTACCCAACAGTCTCCTTTGGGTATCCTATAAAGACACATTTCTCCGATTTGGGTTCGAGCTTATCAGGTTGAAGCTTTTTCACATAAGCATCGCAGCCCCAAACTTTCAGAAACGACAACTTTGGTTTCTTACCAAACCACAGTTCATAAGGCGTCGTCTCAACGGATTTTGATGGTGCCCTATTGAAGGTGAATGCGGCCGTCTCTAAAGCATAACCCCAAAACGATAGCGGTAAATCAGTAAGAGACATCATAGATCGCACCATATCTAGTAAAGTATGATTACGACGTTCGGACACACCATTACGTTGTGGTGTTCCGGGTGGCGTGAGTTGCGAAACTATTCCGCATTGTTTCAAATGAAGACCAAACTCATAACTCAAATATTCTCCTCCATGATCAGATCGTAGAAACTTTATTTTCTTGTTATGATGATTTTCAACTTCACTCTGAAATTCTTTGAAGTTTTCAGATGTTTTAGACTTATGTTTCATTAAGAGATATTCCCATATCTGCTTAAATCATCTGTGAAGGTGAGAAAATAACGATATCCGCCACGAGCCTCAACATTCATCGGACCACATACATCTGTATGTATGATCTCCAACAAATCTGTTGCTCTCTCCATAGTTCCGGAGAACGGCATTTTAGTCATCTTGCCCATGAGGCACGGTTCACAAGTACCAAGTGATTCATAATCAAGTGGTTCCAAAAGTCCATCAGTATGGAGTTTCTTCATGCGCTTTACTCCGATATGACCTAAACGGCAGTGCCACAAATAAGTTGCACTATCATTATCAACTCTGCATCTTTTGGTTTCAATATTATGAATATGTGTATCACCACTATCGAGATTTAGCAAAAAAATAGACCATTCTTCAAGGGTGCATGACCATAAAAGATATTACTCATATAAATAGAACAACCATTATTCTTTGATTTAAATTAATAACCGTCTCACATCAAACAAGATCTAGATATAATGTTCATGCTCAGCACTGGCACTAAATAACAATTATTTAGGTCTAATACTAATCCTGAAGGTAGATGTAGAGGTAGCGTGCCGACCGCGATCACATCGACTTTGGAACCATTTCCCACACGCATCGTCACCTCGTCCTTAGCCAATCTTCGCTTAATCCGTAGCCCGTGTTTCGAGTTGCAAATATTAGCAACAGAACCAGTATCAAATACCCAGGTGCTACTGCGAGCATTATTAAGGTATACATCAATAACATGTATATCACATATACCTTTGTTCACCTTGCCATCCTTCTTATCCGCCAAATACTTGGGGTAGTTCCGCTTCGAGTGACCAGTCTGCTTGCAGTAGAAGCACTCAGTCTCAGGCTTAGGTCCAGACTTGGGTTTCTTCTCCTGAGCAGCAACTTGCTTGCTGTTCTTCTTGAAGTTCCCCTTCTTATTCCCTTTGCCCCTTTTCTTGAAACTGGTGGTCTTTATTGACCATCAACACTTGATGCTCTTTCTTGATTTCTACCTCCGCTGCCTTTAGCATTGCGAAGAGCTCGGGAATTGTCTTATCCATCCCTTGCATATTATAGTTCATCACAAAGCTCTTGTAGCTTGGTGGCAGTGATTGGAGAATTCTGTCAATGACGCTATCATCCAGAAGATTAACTCACAGTTGAATCAAGTGATTGCAGTACCCAGACATCTTGAGTATATGCTCACTGACAGAACTATTCTCCTCCACCTTGCAGCTGTAGAACTTATTGGAGACTTCATATCTCTCAATCCGGGCATTCTTTTGAAATATTAACTTCAATTCCTGGAACATCTCATATGCTCCATGGTGTTTAAAACGTTGTTTAAGTCCCGGTTCTAAGCCGTAAAGCATGGCACACTGAACTATCGAGTAGCCATCAACACATGTCTGCCAGGCATTCACAATGTCTGCAGTTGCTGGTGTAGGTGGTACACCTAGCGGTGCTTCCAGGACGTAATTCTTCTGTGCAGCAATGAGGATAATCCTCAAGTTACGGACCCAGTCCGTGTAATTGCTACCATCATCTTTCAACTTTGCTTTCTCAAGGAACGCATTAAAATTCAACGGAACAACAGCACGGGCCATCTATCTACAATCAACATAGACAAGCAAGATACTATCAGGTACTAAGTTCATGATAAATTTAAGTTCACTTAATCATATTATTTAAGAACTCCCACTTAGATAGACATCCCTCTAATCCTCTAAGTGAATACGTGATCCATATCAACTAAACCATGTCTGATCGTCACATGAGATGGAGTAGTATCAACGGTGAACATCACTATGTTGATCATATCTACTATATGATTCACGCTCGACCTTTCGGTCTCCGTGTTCCGAGGCCATATCTGTTATATGCTAGGCTCGTCAAGTTTAACCTGAGTACTCCGCGTGTGCAACTGTTTTGCACCCGTTGTATTTGAACGTAGAGCATATCACACCCGATCATCACGTGGTGTCTCAGCACAAAGAACTTTCGCAACGGTGCATACTCAGAGAGAACACTTATACTTTCATAATTGAGTGAGGGGTCATCTTATAATGCTGCCGTCAATCAAAGCAAGATAAGATGCATAAAAGATAAACATCACATGCAATCAATATAAGTGATATGATATGGCCATCATCATCTTGTGCTTGTGATCTCCATCTCCGAAGCACCATCATGATCACCATCGTCACTGGCGCGACACCTTGATCTCCATCGTAGCATCATTGTCGTCTCGCCAATCTTATGCTTCCACGACTATCGCTACCGCTTAGTGATAAAGTAAAGCATTACAGGGCGATTGCATTGCATACAATAAAGCGACAACCATATGGCTCCTGCCAGTTGCCGATAACTCGGTTACAAAACATGATCATCTCATACAATAAAATTTAGCATCATGTCTTGACCATATCACATCACAACATGCCCTGCAAAAACAAGTTAGACGTCCTCTACTTTGTTGTTGCAAATTTTATGTGGCTGCTACGGGCTTAGCAAGAACCGTTCTTACCTACGCATCAAAACCACAACGATAGTTTGTCAAGTTGGTGTTGTTTTAACCTTCGAAAGGACGGGGCGTAGCCACACTAGGTTCAACTAAAGTTGGAGAAACTGACACCCGCCAGCCACCTGTGTGCAAAGCACGTCGGTAGAACCAGTCTCGCGTAAGCGTACGCGTAATGTCGGTCCGGGCCGCTTCATCCAACAATACCGCCGAACCAAAGTATGACATGTTGGTAAGCAGTATGACTTATATCGACCACAACTCACTTGTGTTCTACTCGTGCATATGACATCTACGCATAAAACCTGGCTCGGATGCCACTGTTGGGGAACGTAGTAATTTCAAAAATTTCCTACGCGCACGCAAGATCACGGTGATGCATAGAAACGAGAGGGGAGACTGTTTTCTATGTACCGTCGTAGACCGAAAGCGGAAGCGTTATCACAACGCGGTTGATGTAATCGTACGTCTTCACGATCCGACCGATCAAGTACCGAACGTACGGCACCTCCGAGTTCAGCACACGTTCTGCCCGATGACGTCCCTCGAACTCTGATCCATCCGAGTGTTGAGGGAGAGTTTCGTCAGCACGACGGCGTGGTGACGATGATGATGTTCTACCGACGCAGGGCTTCGCCTAAGCATCGCTACAGTATTATCAAGTTAGACTATGGTGGAGGGGGGCACCGCACACGGCTAAAAGATCAAACAATCAATTGTTGTGTCTATGGGGTGCCCCTTGCCCCTGTATATAAAGGAGCAAGGGGGGTGCGGCCGGCCTAGAGAGGGGCGCGCCAGGAGGAGTCCTACTCCTACCGGGAGTAGGACTCCCCCCTTTTCCTTGTTGGACTAGGAGAGAGAGGGGAAAGAGGTGGAGGAGAAGAAGGAAGGGGGGCAGCGCCCCCCTCTCCTTGTCCTATTCGGACTAGGGGGAGGGGGCGCGGCCCATGCCCTGGCTGCCTCTCCTCTTTTTCCACCAAGACCCACTAAGGCCCATTAAGTCCCCGGGGGGTTCCAGTAACCTCCCGGTACTCCGGTAAAATCCCTATTTCAGCCGGAACACTTCCGATATCCAAACATAGGCTTCCAATATATCAATATTCATGTCTCGACCATTTCGAGACTCCTCGTCATGTCCGTGATCACATCCGGGACTCCAAACAACCTTCGATACATCAAAACATATAAACTCATAATATAACTGTCATCGAAACGTTAAGCGTGCGGACCCTACGGGTTCGAGAACTATGTAGACATGACCGAGACATGTCTCTGGTCAATAACCAATAGCGGAACCTGGATGTTCATATTGGCTCCCACATATTCTATGAAGATCTTTATCGGTCAAACCGCATAACAACATACGTTGTTCCCTTTGTCATCGGTATGTTACTTGCCCGAGATTCGATCGTCGGTATCTCAATACCTAGTTCAATCTCGTTACCGGCAAGTCTCTTTACTCATTCCATAATACATCATCCCGCAACTAACTCATTAGTTGCAAACTTGCAATGCTTGCAAGGCTTAAGTGATGTGCATTACTGAGAGGGCCCAGAGATACCTCTCTGACAATCGGAGTGACAAATCCTAATATCTAAATACACCAAGCCAACAAGTACCTTCGGAGACACCTGTAGAGCACCTTTATAATCACCTAGTTACGTTGTGACGTTTGGTAGCACACAAAGTGTTCCTCCAGTAAACGGGAGTTGCATAATATCATAGTCATAGGAACATGTATAAGTCATGAAGAAAGCAATAGCAACATACTAAACGATCGGGTGCTAAGCTAACGGAATGGGTCAAGTCAATCACATCATTCTCCTAATGGTGTGATCCCGTTAATCAAATGACAACCCATGTCAATGGTTAGGAAACTTAACCATCATTGATCAATGAGCTAGTCAAGTAGAGGCATACTAGTGACACTCTGTTTGTCTATGTATTCACACATGTATTATGTTTCCGGTTAATACAATTCTAGCATGAGTAATAAACATTTATCATGATATAAGGAAGTAAATAATAACTTTATTATTGCCTCTAGGGCATATTTCCTTCAACTTCTTGCATAGCTTGAATCCATTCAGGTTTCATCAAGGCTTCATCAACTTTCTTGGGTTCAGATATTGAGACGAATGTGAAGTGCCCACGGAAATTTGCTAGTTGTGTTGCCCTTGAACAAGTGAGTGGACCAGGTGCATTGATGCTATCAATTATTTTCTCAATTTGTACTTCATTTGCAACACGAGGATGAACAGGACACAGATTTTGCTCTTGCTGATCATTGTCATCGTTAGCAGGATTGTCTTCAGGCTGAGCATTGTCTTCTGGTTGATCTGGTCTAGAGATGATGAGTTCCTCTTCGGGCTGTGCTTCAGACGGTATGATTTCTCCAGTTCCCATAAGCTTGATGGATTCACTGGATGGAACTTCATCTAGCACATTTGGCAGGTGCTCTCTTTGCGAGCCATTAGTCTCATCGAACCGCACATCCACAATTTCAACCACTTTATAGTGAAAGAGGTTGAAGACTCTATAGGAGTGCGAATCCTTTCCGTATCCAAGCATAAAACCTTCATGTGCTTTCGGTGCAAATTTTGAAGTGTGATGTGGATCCTTGATCCAGCACCTGGCACCAAATACTCTGAAGTAACTAACATTTGGCTTCTTACCAGTGAGAAGCTCATAGGATGTTTTGTTTAGAAGCTTGTGAAGATAAACATGGTTGATGATATGGCATGCAGTATCAATGGCTTTAGGCCAGAACTTTCTTGGAGTCTTGTATTCATCGAGCATCGTCCGGGCCATCTCAATGAGTGTTCTGTTCTTGCGTTCCACGATGCCATTCTGTTGCGGCATGTACGGAGCTGAGAACTCATGAGTGATGCCCAAAGTATCAAGATAAGTGTCGAGGCCAGTGTTCTTGAATTCAGTGCCATTGTCACTTCTGATGTGCTTGATCTTGACGCCATAGTTGTTCATGGCTCGATTGGCGAAACGTCTGAAGACATCCTGCACTTCAGTCTTGTAGAGAATTATATGCACCCATGTATATCTTGAATAATCATCAACAATGACGAAGCCATAGAGACAAGTAGTAGTAGTAAGAGTTGAGTAGTGAGTGGGACCGAAGAGGTCCATGTGTAGCAGTTCGAAGGGTTGAGTCGTTGTCATGATTGTCTTCGAGGGATGCTTGGCCCTCGTCATCTTTCCAGCTTCGCAGGCACCGCATAAGTGATCCTTCTTGAACTTGACGCCCTCGATGCCTATGATATGCTTCTTCTTTGCAAGAGTGTGCAAGTTCCTCATGCCAGCATGCCCTAGCCTCCGATGCCAGAGCTAGCATTCTGAAGCTTTTGCAAGAAGACATACGGCAAGCTGTGGTCCTGCTGAGAAATCTACCATGTACAAATCATCTTTCCGATACCCTTCAAAGACTAGAGACTTGTCAGATTCCATTAGAACAAGGCAATGATATTTTCCAAACATCACAATCATGTTTAAATCACAAAGCATTGAGACGGACATTAAGTTGAAACCAAGGGATTCAACAAGCATCACTTTATCCATGTGCTGATCCCTTGAGATTGCAGCTCTACCTAGACCCAATACCTTGCTTTTACCAGTATCAGCAAATGTGATGTGACTCTTGTCAAATGGACGTAAGGTTGATTCCATGAGAAGACTTCGCTTGCCAGTCATGTGATTAGTACACCCACTATCAATAATCCATTCTGAAGCAACTGGTATCATACCCTATAGTGCAGTTAGGGGGATAGGCTTCACGAAGAGAATTGTGAAGCATAAACATTTGACGAGCAAGTGGATTATGAAAGCTTAGATCGAGGTTAGGACTGATAGGGCAAGTAGCAAGCGACTCAGGAACAAAATACATAATAAGACCATTTGGGCATTTGATCTTGCGCCCTACAAGATGTTTAAGGTCCCCAGCAATAGCTTCAGACGCATTTGATTTTCGGCTGGAGACCCTTCCCTGCAAAAGAGAGTTAAGCTTTCTTAGCCACCCACATCTTCAAGGGTGGCTTCGAAGCAATGAGTCTAAGTGCAGCATCAGAGAACTTTGGCTTTGGAGCCCTAGCAAATAGTCTTGCAGGTGGACAATAGTACTCATAAGAATAAGCAGGGTAGTTCTTGGTCTTATGAACATGGCGGTTTGATGAAACGCGCTCATATTCATAGGCCTGAGTATGGTTTCCCTGCAAAACATTTGCGTTAGTGCGACTCAGGTGAGTCCTCTATCTGTATGAAGCTTTTGGACCATATGAAGCCCGTGGTCTGGGGTTTGTCTTCTTCACTTGTGGTGTCATGACGACATACATAGGAAGATTTTCCACACACTTTTTTGGCACCTAGATCTTCTTCATAGGTGGCCCATACCTGCAGTTAGTACCAATATACCTGGCAAACACTTCACCATTCTGATTCTTAAACAGTTTACAGTTTGCATCAAAGGATTCATCAATAACAATGGGATTAGCACAAGTGAAGCCAGATAGGGTGGATGGATCCACTGAAGGTTCCTTCGCAGCAACCCATGTGGTTTTGGGGTACTGCTCAGGTTTCCAGTAAGAGCCATCAGCATTCATTTTCCTTTCGAACCCAACACCCT
Source organism: Triticum urartu (assembly GCF_003073215.2). Lineage (NCBI taxonomy): Eukaryota > Viridiplantae > Streptophyta > Magnoliopsida > Poales > Poaceae > Triticum > Triticum urartu. The sequence continues at coordinate 581,986,131 of NC_053028.1, forward strand.
GTTTCCTAGGGTTTCGGTTCAGGATCTGTCTTTTGAGGACATCACATAGTGTCTGATGCCCTTTGAGACTTTTGTACATTCCTGTTTCAAGCAATGTCTTCAACCTAGCATTCTCATCAGCAATAGCAGTGGTATCCTCAGCAGAGGGGTTAGTTACCACATCAACAGTTGAAGATATTGCAACAGTAGCAGCAGTAGAACATCCAGCAACAGAAGTAGCGTTGTCACGCTCAATGCATTTAAGACATGGTGGTTCAAATGCTTCCTAAGCGGAACTGATCTGTTTGGCGCGAAGTGACTCATTTTCCTTTTGAAGATCTTCATGAGTCGCTCTCAATTTATCAAGATCTTGCTTCCTTTGAAGATAATCATAGGAAAGCTTTTCATGAGTTGTTGAGAGCGTTTCATGACGACTTTCAAGTTCCTCATACTTAACATGAAGATTTTTTATGTCTTCAATTAAGGACTGAGATCGAGTCATTTCAGCATCTAACAGGTTATCGCTTTTGTCTAATAGTTTTTGAATATGTTCCATAGCTTTATGTTGTTCAGTTGCAATTTTAGCAAGTGTTTTGTAGCTGGGTTTGGAACCACAATCAGAGTCATCTTCACTGGATGTTCGATAGTGAGTAGTGCGTGAGTTTACCTTGGCACCGCGTGCCATGAAGCAGTAGGTGGGAGCGGAGTTGTCCTGGTCATTAGCATCGGCGTCGATGATGAAGTCATTGTCTTCAATGTTGAAGATGGACTTGGCAACTTAGGCTGTAGCCAGACTTGCAACGCCAGAATCAGAATCCTCCTCAGACTCCACCTTCGCCTCCTCAGAAGCAGACTCCTCCTCTGAATCCATTTCCTTGCCAGCAAACGCACGAGCCTTGCCAGATGAGCTCTTCTTGTGTGATGAAGACTTTGATGAAGATTTGGAAGAAGACTTTGAGTATTTCTTCTTCTTCTTGTCATCAGAATCATATTCCTTGCTCTTCTTCTTCTTGTTGTTCTCATTGTCCCACTGCGAACACTCAGAGATGTAGTGACCAGGTTTCTTGCACTTGTGGCATGTTCTCTTCTTGTAGTCATGAGCAGAAGCTTCATCATTCCTTGAGCTGGATCGTGAGGACTTTCTGAAGCCTTTCTTCTTGGTGAATTTCTGGAACTTCTTCACAAGCATAGCAAGCTCCTTTCCAATGTCTTCAGGATCATCAAAACTGCAATCAGATTCTTCTTCAGATGAGGAAACATTTTTTGCCTTCAAAGCACGAGTTCGTCCATAGTTGGGACCGTAGATGTCTCTTTTCCCAGAAAGCTGAAACTCATGTGTGTTGAGCCTTTCAAGTATGTCAGACAGATCGAGTGTCTTGAAGTCAGGGCGTTCTTGTATCATCAGGGCTAGGGTGTCAAATGAGCTGTCAAGTGATCTCAGGAGTGTCTTGATGACTTCATGCTTGGTGATCTCAGTAGCGCCGAGGGCTTGAAGCTCATTTGTGATGTCAGTGAGTCGATCAAACGTGAGCTGAACATTCTCATTGTCATTTCTCTTGAAGCGGTTGAAGAGGTTGCGAAGGACACTGATTCTTTGATCTCTCTGGGTTGAGATGCCTTCGTTGACCTTGGAGAGCCAGTCCCAGACTAGCTTGGATGTTTCCAGAGCACTCACACGGCCATACTGTCCTTTGGTCAGATGACCACAGATGATGTTCTTGGCAGTGGAATCCAGTTGAACGAACTTCTTGACATCAGCAGCGGTGACACCTTCACCAGCCTTGGGAACGACATTCTTGACGACATACCAGAGGTCGACATCAATGGGTTCCAGATGCATGCGCATCTTATTCTTCCAGTAGGGATATTCAGTTCCATCGAAGACAGGGCATGCAACGGAGACTTTGATTATCCCTGCAGTCGACATACCTAAAACTCCAGGTGGTTAAACCGAATCACACAGAATAAGGGAGTACCTTGCTCTGATACCAATTGAAAGTGCTAGTGATCGACTAGAGGGGGTGAATAGGCGATTTTTATGAAAGTCTTCAAAACATGGAAGTTTCAAAGACAAACGATAGAAATAAACCTATTACCATGCAGCGGAAGGTAGACTACACTAAGCAGACCATAGTCAAGTATTCAATGAAAAAAAAGCACAAAGACTAATTTGTTGGAAATATGCCCTAGAGGCAATAATAAAAGCATTATTATTATATTTCCTTGTTCATGATAATTGTCTTTATTCATGCTATAATTGTGTTATCCGGAAATCGTAATACATGTGTGAATAACAGACACCAACATGTCCCTAGTAAGCCTCTAGTTGACTAGCTCGTTGATCAACAGATAGTCATGGTTTCTTGACTATGGACATTGGATGTCATTGATAACGAGATCACATCATGTGATGGACAAGACCCAATCCTAAACATAGCTTAAAGATCGTATAGTTCGTTTGCTAGAGTTTTCCAATGTCAAGTATCCTTTCCTTAGACCATGAGATCGTGTAACTCCCAGATACCGTAGGAGTGCTTTGGGTATACCAAACATCACAACGTAACTGGGTGACTATAAAGGTATACTACGGGTATCTCCGAAAGTGTCTGTTGGGTTGACACGGATCAAGACTGGGATTTGTCACTCCATATGACGGAGAGGTATCACTGGGCCCACTCGGTAATGCATCACCATTATGAGCTCAAAGTGACCAAGTGTCTGGTCACGGGATCATGCATTACGGTACGAGTAAAGTGACTTGCCGGTAACGAGATTGAACGAGGTATTGGGATACCGATGATCGAATCTCGGGCAAGTAACATACCGATTGACAAAGGGAATTGTATACGGGGTTGCTTGAATCCTCGACATCGTGGTTCATCCGATGAGATCATCGAGGAGCATGTGGGAGCCAACATGGGTATCCAGATCCCGCTGTTGGTTATTGACCAGAGAGTCGTCTCGGTCATGTCTGCATGTCTCCCGAACCCGTAGGGTCTACACACTTAAGGTTCGGTGACGCTAGGGTTGTAGGGATATGTGTATGCAGTAACCCGAATGTTGTTCAGAGTCCCGGATGAGATCCCGGACGTCACGAGGAGTTCCGGAATGGTCCGGAGGTAAAGAATTATATATAGGAAGTGCTATTTCGGCTATCGGGACAAGTTTCGGGGTTATCGGTATTGTACCGGGACCACCGAAAGGGTCCCGGGGGTCCACCGGGTGGGTCCACCTGCCCCGGGGGGCCACATGGGCTGTAGGGGGTGCGCCTTAGCCTACATGGGCCAAGGGCACCAGCCCCAAGAGGCCCATGGCCTAGGGTTCACAAAAGGGAAGAGTCCCACTAGTGGAAGGCACCTCCTAGGTGCCTTGGGGGGGGGGAGGGAAACCTCCCTTGGCCGCCGCCCCCCTAGGAGATTGGATCTCCTAGGGACGGTGCCCCCCCTTGGCTCTCCTATATATAGTGGGGGAAGGAGGGCTTTTCATCCATGCCTTTGGTTGCCTCCTTCTCCCTCTCCAACACCTCCTCCTCCATAGTGCTTGGCGAAGCCCTGACGGAGTACTGCAGCTCCATCACCACCATGCCGTCGTGGTGCTGCTGGAGCCATCTTCCTCAACCTCTCCTTCCCTCTTGCTGGATCAAGAAGAAGGAGACATTACGCTGACCGTATGTGTGTTGAACACGGAGGTGCCGTCCGTTCGGTGCTAGGATCTCCGGTGATTTGGATCACGTCGTGTTCGACTACCTCATCCCCGTTCTTTGAACGCTTCCGCTCGCGATCTACAAAGGTATGTAGATGCATCCGATCACTCGTTGCTAGATGAACTCATAGATGGATCTTGGTGAAACCGTAGGAAAATTTTTGTTTTCTGCAACGTTCCCCAACAGTGGCATCATGAGCTAGGTCTATGCGTAGTTCTTCTTGCGCGAGTAGAACACAATTTGTTGTGGGCGTAGATGTTGTAAACTTTCTTGCCGTTACTAGTCTTATCTTGCTTCAACGGTATTGTGGGATGAAGCGGCCCGGACCAACCTTACACGTACGCTTACGTGAGACCGGTTCCACCGACTAACATGCACTAGTTGCATAAGGTGGCTGGCGGGTGTCTGTCTCTCCTACTTTAGTTGGAGCGGATTCGATGAAAAGGGTCCTTATGAAGGGTAAATAGAAGTTGACAAATCACGTTGTGGCTTTCACGTAGGTAAGAAAACGTTCTTGCTAGAACCCTACTTCAGCCACGTAAAACATGCAACAACAATTAGAGGACGTCTAACTTGTTTTTGCAGCAAGTGCTTTGTGATATGATATGGCCAAAGTTGTGATGAATGATGAATGATCTATATGTGATGTATGAGATGTTCATGCTATTGTAATAGGAATCACGACTTGCATGTCGATGAGTATGACAACCGGCAGGAGCCATAGGAGTTGTCTTTAATTTTTGTATGACCTGCGTGTCATTGAGAAACGCCATGTAAATTACTTTACTTTATTGCTAAACGCGTTAGCTATAGTAGTAGAAGTAATAGTTGGCGAGCAACTTCATGGAGACACGATGATGGAGATCATGGTGTCATGCCGGTGACAAGATGATCATGGAGCCCCAAGATGGAGATCAAAGGAGCTATGTGATATTGGCCATATCATGTCACTATTATTATTTGATTGCATTTGATGTTTATCATGTTTTGCATCTTGTTTACTTAGAACGACGGTAGTAAATAAGATGATCCCTCATAATAATTTCAAGAAAGTGTTCCCCCTAACTGTGCACCATTGCGACAGTTCGTTGTTTCATTGCACCACGTGATGATCGGGTGTTTGATTCAAACGTTCACATACAACGGGTGTAAGACAGATTTACACATGCAAACACTTAGGTTGACTTGACGAGCCTAGCATGTGTATAGACATGGCCTCGGAACACAGAAGACTGAAAGGTCGAGCATGAGTCGTATAGAAGATACGATCAACATGAAGATGTTCACCGACGTTGACTAGTCCGTCTCACGTGATGATCGGACACGGCCTAGTTGACTCGGATCATGTTATACTTAGATGACTAGAAGAGGGATGTCTATCTAAGTGGGAGTTCATTGAATAATTTGATTAGATGAACTTAATTATCATGAACTTAATCTAAAAATCTTTGCAATATGTCTTGTAGATCAAATGGCCAACGTAGTCCTCAACTTCAACGCGTTCCTAGAGAAAACCAAGCTGAAAGACGATGGCAGCAACTATACGGATTGGGTCCGGAACCTGAGGATCATCCTCATAGCTGCCAAGAAAGAATATGTCCTACAAGCACCGCTAGGTGACGCACCCGTCCCACAGAACCAAGACGTTATGAACGCTTGGCAGACACGTGCCGATGACTACTCCCTCATTCAGTGCGGCATGCTTTACAGCCAAGAGCCGGGGCTCCAAAAGCATTTTGAGAGACATGGAGCATATGAGATGTTCGAAGAGCTGAAAATGGTTTTCCAAGCTCATGCCCGGGTCGAGAGATATGAAGTCTCCGACAAATTCTTCAGCTGTAAGATGGAGGAAAATAGTTCTGTCAGTGAGCACATACTCACTATGTCTGGGTTACATAACCGCTTGACTCAGCTGGGAGTTAATCTCCCGGATGATGCGGTCATTGACAGAATCCTCCAGTCGCTTCCACCAAGCTACAAGAGCTTTGTGATGAACTTCAATATGCAAGGGATGGAAAAGACCATTCCTGAGGTATTTTCAATGCTGAAATCAGCAGAGGTAGAAGTCAAGAAGGAACATCAAGTGTTGATGGTGAATAAAACCACTAAGTTCAAGAAGGGCAAGGGTAAAAAGAACTTCAAGAAGAACGGCAAAGGAGTTGCCGCGCCCGGCAAGCAAGCTGCTAGGAAGAAGCCAAAGAATGGACCCAAGCCCGAGACTGAGTGCTTTTATTGCAAGGGAAGTGGTCACTGGAAGCGGAACTGCCCCAAATACTTAGCAGACAAGAAGGCCAGCAAAACAAAAGGTATATATGATATACATGTAATTGATGTGTACCTCACTAGTACCCGTAGTATCTCCTGGGTATTTGATACCGGTGCAGTTGCTCACATTTGTAACTCAAAGCAGGGGCTGCGGAATAAGCGAAGACTGGCAAAGGACGAGGTGACGATGCACGTCGGGAATGGTTCCAAGGTCAATGTGATCGCCGTCGGCACGCTACCTCTACATTTACCTTCAGGATTAGTATTAAACCTTAATAATTGTTATTTAGTGCCAGCTTTGAGCATGAACATTGTATCGGGATCTCGTTTAATTCGAGATGGCTACTCATTTAAATCCGAGAATAATGGTTGTTCTATTTATATGAGAGATATGTTTTATGGTCATGCTCCTATGGTGAATGGTTTATTCTTAATGAATCTCGAGCGTAATGCTACACATATTCATAATGTGAGTACCAAAAGATGTAAACTTGATAATGATAGTCCCACATACTTGTGGCACTGCCGCCTTGGTCACATAGGTGTCAAACGCATGAAGAAGCTCCATGCAGATGGACTTTTAGAGTCTCTTGATTACGAATCATTTGACACGTGCGAACCATGCCTCATGGGTAAGATGACCAAGACTCCGTTCTCAGGAACAATGGAGCGAGCAACCAACTTATTGGAAATCATACATACTGATGTGTGCGGTCCAATGAGTGTTGAGGCTCGCGGTGGCTATCGTTATGTTCTCACCCTCACTGATGATTTGAGTAGATATGGGTACATCTACTTAATGAAACACAAGTCTGAAACATTTGAAAAGTTCAAGGAATTTCAGAATGAGGTTGAGAATCAACGTGACAGGAAAATCAAGTTTCTACGATCAGATCGTGGAGGAGAATACTTGAGTCATGAATTTGGCACACACTTAAGAAAATGTGGAATAGTTTCACAACTCACGCCGCCTAGAACACCTCAGCGTAATGGTGTGTCCGAACGTCGTAATCGCACTCTATTAGATATGCTATGATCTATGATGTCTCTTACCGATTTACCGCTATCTTTTTGGGGCTATGCTTTAGAGACTGCCGCATTCACTTTAAATAGGGCTCCGTCGAAATCCGTTGAGACGACACCGTTTGAATTATGGTTTGGTAAGAAACCTAAGTTGTCGTTTCTAAAAGTTTGGGGATGCGATGCTTATGTCAAGAAACTTCAACCTGAAAAGCTCGAACCCAAGTCGGAAAAATGCGTCTTCATAGGATACCCTAAAGAAACTGTAGGGTATACCTTCTACCTCAGATCCGAAGGCAAGATCTTTTTGCCAAGAATGGATTCTTTCTAGAGAAAGAGTTTCTCTCGAAAGAAGTAAGTGGGAGGAAAGTAGAACTTGATGAAGTGTTACCTCTTGAACCGGAAAATGGCACAACTCAAGAAAATGTTCCTGAGGTGCCTGCACCAACTAGAGAGGAAGTTATTGATGATGATCAAGATACTTCTGATCAAGCTCCTACTAAAATTCGAAGGTCCACAAGGACACATTCCGCACCAGAGTGGTACGGCAACCCTGTCTTGGAAATCATGTTGTTAGACAACGGTGAACCTTCGAACTATGAAGAAGCGATGGCGGGCCCGGATTCCGACAAATGGCTAGAAGCCATGAAATCCGAGATAGGATCCATGTATGAAAACGAAGTATGGACTTTGACAGACTTGCCCGTTGAACGGCGAGCCATAGAAAATAAATGGATCTTTAAGAAGAAGACAGACGCGGATGGTAATGTGACCATCTATAAAGCTCGGCTTGTCGCTAAGGGTTATCGACAAGTTCAAGGGGTTGACTACGATGAGACTTTCTCATCGGTAGCGAAGCAAAAGTCCGTCCGAATCATGTTAGCAATTGCCGCTTTCTTCGATTATGAGATATGGCAAATGGACGTCAAAACGACATTCCTTAATGGTTTCCTTAAGGAAGAATTGTATATGATGCAGCCGGAAGGTTTTGTCGATCCTAAGAATGCTGACAAGGTGTGCAAGCTCCAACGCTCGATTTATGGGCTGGTGCAAGCATCTCGGAGTTGGAACATTCGCTTTGATGAGATGATCAAAGCGTTTGGGTTTACGCAGACTTATGGAGAAGCCTGCGTTTACAAGAAAGTGAGTGGGAGCTCTGTAGCATTTCTCATACTATATGTAGATGACATACTTTTGATGGGAAATGATATAGAACTCTTGGACAGCATCAAGGCCTACTTGAATAAGAGTTTTTCAATGAAGGACCTTGGAGAAGCTGCTTATATATTAGGAATCAAGATCTATAGAGATAGATCGAGACGCCTCATAGGTCTTTCACAAAGCACATACCTTGATAAGATATTGAAGAAGTTAAATATGGATCAGTCTAAGAAGGGGTTCTTGCCTGTGCTGCAAGGTGTGATATTGAGCTCAACTCAATGTCCGACCACTGCAGAAGATATAGAAGAGATGAGTGTCATCCCCTATGCCTCAGCCATAGGTTCTATTATGTATGCCATGCTGTGTACCAGACCTGATGTAAACCTTGCCGTAAGTTTGGTAGGTAGGTACCAAAGTAATCCCGGCAAGGAACACTGGACAGCGGTCAAGAATATCCTGAAGTACCTGAAAAGGACTAAGGAAATGTTTCTCGTTTATGGAGGTGACGAAGAGCTCGTCGTAAGGGGTTACGTCGACGCTAGCTTCGACACAGATCTGGATGACTCTAAGTCTCATACCGGATACGTGTATATTTTGAATGGTGGGGAAGTAAGCTGGTGTAGTTGCAAGCAGAGCGTCATGGCGGGATCTACATGTGAAGCGGAGTACATGGCAGCCTCGGAGGCAGCACATGAAGCAATTTGGGTGAAGGAGTTCATCACCGACCTAGGAGTCATACCCAATGCGTCGGGGCCAATCAAACTCTTCTATGACAACACTGGAGCTATTGCTCTTGCCAAGGAGCCCAGGTTTCACAAGAAGACAAGGCACATCAAGCGTCGTTTCAACTCCATTCGTGAAAATGTTCAAGATGGAGACATAGATATTTGTAAAGTGCATACGGACCTGAATGTAGCAGATCCGTTGACTAAACCTCTCCCTAGGGCAAAACATGATCAACACCAGAATTCCATGGGTGTTCGATTCATCACAATGTAACTAGATTATTGACTCTAGTGCAAGTGGGAGACTGTTGGAAATATCCCTAGAGGCAATAATAAAAGCATTATTATTATATTTCCTTGTTCATGATAATTGTCTTTATTCATGCTATAATTGTGTTATCCGGAAATCGTAATACATGTGTGAATAACAGACACCAACATGTCCCTAGTAAGCCTCTAGTTGACTAGCTCGTTGATCAACAGATAGTCATGGTTTCCTGACTATGGACATTGGATGTCATTGATAACGAGATCACATCATTAGGAGAATGATGTGATGGACAAGACCCAATCCTAAACATAGCTTAAAGATCGTATAGTTCGTTTGCTAGAGTTTTCCAATGTCAAGTATCCTTTCCTTAGACCATGAGATCGTGTAACTCCCGGATACCGTAGGAGTGCTTTGGGTATACCAAACGTCACAACGTAACTGGGTGACTATAAAGGTATACTACGGGTATCTCCGAAAGTGTCTGTTGGGTTGACACGGATCAAGACTGGGATTTGTCACTCCGTATGACGGAGAGGTATCACTGGGCCCACTCGGTAATGCATCATCATTATGAGCACAAAGTGACCAAGTGTCTGGTCACGGGATCATGCATTACGGTACGAGTAAAGTGACTTGCCGGTAACGAGATTGAACGAGGTATTGGGATACCGACGATCGAATCTCGGGCAAGTAACATACGATTGACAAAGGGAATTGTATACGGGGTTGCTTGAATCCTCGAGATCGTGGTTCATCCGATGAGATCATCGAGGAGCATGTGGGAGCCAACATGGGTATCCAGATCCCGCTGTTGGTTATTGACCGGAGAGTCGTCTCGGTCATGTCTGCATGTCTCCCGAACCCGTAGGGTCTACACACTTAAGGTTCGGTGATGCTAGGGTTGTAGGGATATGTGTATGCAGTAACCCGAATGTTGTTCGGAGTCCCGGATGAGATCCCGGACGTCACGAGGAGTTCCGGAATGGTCCGGAGGTAAAGAATTATATATAGGAAGTGCTATTTCGGCTATCGGGACAAGTTTCGGGGTTATCGGTATTGTACCGGGACCACCGGAAGGGTCCCGGGGGTCCACCGGGTGGGTCCACCTGCCCCGGGGGGCCACATGGGCTGTAGGGGGTGCGCCTTGGCCTACATGGGCCAAGGGCACCAGCCCCAAGAGGCCCATGCGCCTAGGGTTCACAAAAGGGAAGAGTCCCACTAGTGGAAGGCACCTCCTAGGTGCCTTGGGGGGGAGGGAAACCTCCCTTGGCCGCCGCCCCCCTAGGAGATTGGATCTCCTAGGGCCGGCGCCCCCCCTCCTTGGCCCTCCTATATATAGTGGGGGAAGGAGGGCTTTTCATCCATGCCTTTGGTTGCCTCCTTCTCCCTCTCCAACACCTCCTCCTCCATAGTGCTTGGCGAAGCCCTGACGGAGTACTGCAGCTCCATCACCACCACGCCGTCGTGCTGCTGCTGGAGCCATCTTCCTCAACCTCTCCTTCCCTCTTGCTGGATCAAGAAGAAGGAGACGTTATGCTGACCGTACGTGTGTTGAACGCGGAGGTGCCGTCCGTTCGGTGCTAGGATCTCCGGTGATTTGGATCACGTCATGTTCGACTACCTCATCCCCGTTCTTTGAACGCTTCCGCTCGCGATCTACAAAGGTATTTAGATGCATCCGATCACTCGTTGCTAGATGAACTCATAGATGGATCTTGGTGAAACCGTAGGAAATTTTTTGTTTTCTGCAACGTTCCCCAACACCACCGACCTCAACTCCAACTCTATATATTCATGTCCAGGGAGAAAAAAAATCAGAGAGAAGGATTAATTGCATTTTACGATACAGAGCCACCACCAAGCCCTAATCTCTCCCGGGATGGCTGGTTTAGAGTCTGTTCAGGGCTCCGGAGAGGGGAATCCGTCGCCATCATCATCATCATCATCAACCTTCCTCCATCACCAATTTCATGATGCTCACCGCCATGCGTGAGTAATTCCATCATAGGCTTGCTAGACGGTGATGGGTTGGATGAGATTTATCATGTAATCGAGTTAGTATTGTTAGGGTTTGACCCCTAGTATCCATTATGTTCTGAGATTGATGTTGCTATGACTTTGCTATGCTTAATGCTTGTCACTAGGGCCCGAGTGCCATGATTTCAGATCTGAACCTATTATGTTTTCATGAATATATGCGAGTTATTGATACTATTTTGCATGTCAATAGTCATCTACTATGTGTTATGATCCGGTAACCCCAAAGTGACAATAATCGGGACCACTCTTGGTGATGACCGTAGTTTGAGGAGTTCATGTATTCACTAAGTGTTAATGCTTTGTTCTGGTACTCTATTAAAAGGAGGCCTTAATATCCCTTAGTTTCCAATAAGACTCCGCTGCCACGGGAGGGTAGGACAAAAGATGCCATGCAAGTTCTTTTCCATAAGCACGTATGACTATATTCGGAATACATGCCTACATTACATTGATGAACTGGAGCTAGTTCCGTGTCACCCTATGTTATAACTGTTGCATGAGGAATCGCATCTGACATAATTATCCATCACTGATCCATTGCCTACGAGCTTTTCACATATTGATCTTTTCTTAGTTACTTTTCTGTTGCCACTGTTACAATAACTACAAAACCAATACTATTACTTTAGCCACTGCCACCGTTACTTCTATATTACTTTGCTACTAAATACTTTGCTGCAGATATTAAGTCTTCCAGGTGCAGTTGAATTGATAACTCAACTGTTAATACTTGAGAATATTCTTTGGCTCCCCTTGTGTCGAATCAATAAATTTGGGTTGAATACTCTACCCTCGAAAACTGTTGCGACCCCCTATACTTGTGGGTTATCAAGACTATTTTCTAGCACCGTTTCCGGGGAGCATAGCTCTATTCTTTGAGTCACTTGGGATTTATATCTGTTGATCACTATGAGGAACTTGAAAGATGAAAGAACCAAGATTTTTCCCTCAACTACGAGGGGAGGTAAGGAACTGCCATCTAGCTCTGCACTTGATTCACCTTCTGTTATGAGTAAACTTGCGACACCTACTCCTACTATTCATTCTGATATGTCGCATGTTATCGATCATACCACTTCTGCTTTGCATGATGCTTATGATGAAACTACTTCGATGCTTGATAATACTATGCCACTAGGTGAATTTCTTGATGAACAACTTGCTAGGGTTTGAGAGAATGAAATTATTGAAACTGATAATATTGATTAAAGTGATGATGAAGATTCTCCCCATAGATATGAATTGCCTGTTGTGCCTGAGGGTTATGTTATGGATGAAGAAACTGTTAGAGAATTTTTAGCTTGCAATGATAGATATGATCTTAAGAAACTGTTAGCTAAGCTGAAAGAAAAATCTTTGCATGCTAGAATGAAATATGACCCTGCTTTTGCTACTTCACCTATCTGTATCTTTGATAAGGATTATGATTTCTCTGTTGATCCTGAGTTAATTACTTTGGTTGAATCTGATCCTTTTTATGGCTACGAATGTGAAATTGTTGTGGCACATCTTACTAAATTAAATGATATAGCCACCCTGTTCACTAATGATGAGAAAACTCGCTATTACTTTATCCTTAGGTTATTTCCGTTCTCATTAAAGGGTGATGATAAAATATGGTTTAATTCTCTTGATCCTGGCTGTGTGTGTAGTCCCTAGGATATGACTTATTACTTCTCTGCTAATTATTTCCCTGCTCATAAGAAACAAGCTGCCTTAAGGGAAATATATAATTTTGTGCAAATTGAAGAAGAGAGTCTCCCACAAGCTTGGAGGAGGATTCTCTGATTACTTAATTCTTTGCCTGATCATCCTCTCAAGAAAAATGAAATAGTTGATATCTTTTATAACGGACTAACCGATGCTTCCAGAGACCACCTGGATAGTTGTGCTGGTTGTGTTTTCAGGGAAAGACCTGCTGATCAAGCTGAATTGCTGTTGAATAATATGTTGAGTAATGAAAATGATTGGACACTTCCTGAACCAACTCCTAAGCCAACTCCGAAGAAAATGGGCATTCTATTTCTCAGTCCTGAAGATATGCAAGAGGCAAAGAAATCTATGAAAGAAAAGGGTGACGGTGTCTTGGACTAGGGGGTACTCACCACGTCATCTCCCGATCTGTTAGATTGGGCAGAGGACCCCCGTGGCCGTATTCTTATGGGCCAGTTCGGACAGTTGCCGCATACATGGAAGATTCCACAACACTTGGCGATCAAGACAAGAACTCCTCCCCACCGGCGTATTCGGCTAGGACTCTTGTTATCCTAGGTCTCCGGTGCATTATATAAACCAAGGCCAGGCTAGTCGATAGATAATATACAACAATCATACCATAGGCTAGCTTCTAGGGTTTAGCCTCCTTGATCTCGTGGTAGATCTACTCTTGTACTACCCATATCATCAATATTAATCAAGCAGGACATAGGGTTTTACCTCCATCGAGAGGGCCCGAACCTAGGTAAAAACATCGTGTCCCTTGTCTCCTGTTACCATCTGCCTAGACGCACAGTTCGGGACCCCCTACCCGAGATCCGCCGGTTTTGACACCGACATTGGTGCTTTTATTGAGAGTTCCGCTGTGTGATCAGCAAAAGGATCGATGGCTCACCTGCAGATCAACTGTGACTTCGGCATCTTCGTGACCAGCTCGACTGGTCACCTTGGTTCGACCAAGAACTGTGCCCCGTGTTTGGATCACCATGTTCGGACAAGGGCCTTCATCAAACATCAACTCCGATCTCTATCAAGATCATGGTGGAATCATCCATGGAGCTCGGGGGCTCAACGTCAACATTGCCCTCGGGCGGCCGTGCTGTTTTTATGGACAGTGAACTTGTATTCGCCGTCACCGCCTCCTCGAGCGTCGGTTTGACGATTGCTTTGGTGGAATAGTGCGGAATCACATCTACAACAACCACGCGAAATTTCGTCGAGTTCCTATAGGGGAATCTCTGGCAATCTATGATATACCGGAGCCGTTTCGAATCTGGACGGGAATCTGGACGAGTTTAGGGCGTGGTCTCCAGAGCCCAGCTAGGAGATCCTTTGGAAGATCCAACCGTTCATCTACTGCAGAATCCCCATAGCTACCACCCCTCCAAATTTCAGCTCAATCCGACGGTTCAAACTCCGGGAACATTCCGATGAGTGGACCAATTTTCGGATCTGTTTTCTGCGTGAATACGGATCCGACCCGAATTCATGTTTCTTTATGAACATGATATTGGACAACCTTTTTTAAGGAATTTTCTTCTATGTTATTGTACGTTGTTTTTTAACACGTACCCATAAAATTTTAAGCCTCCTCTAAGGTAATCTTCACCATCACCCTGGTGTCAAACCAGTCCGGCAGTATTGCTCCACGGCTGCCGACCTGCGCTAGACACGTCGCCGCTTTATTGAGCCGAGCTCAACTCCTTCAATCATCATCTCGGCAAGACGAACAAGAGTTCGGCATCGCGAAGGACATATCATCATCAACGTTGCTGCCCCACGGACTACACGGAGCGGGCACACCGGCATCGCCACGCGGTAGCTGCATCAAGCAGCGTCGATCGCGTCACAAGTCTTGACCTGCATCAGCATCACCATGCTGCCTCTTCTTCGAATCATTATCAAACATGCCGACCTATTTTGACACATCGGCTGACAGCCGACCAGCTTCGTCACGTTAGCTGGACTGAGGGCTTCGCCTCGGCAAGCCAACCTTTGCCAGCATTGCCATGCCGTCGCTTTATCGCCCATCTGGCAATGGGTGTGCGGATCGAGTCCCAATTTTGGGAATCACCTTTCTTCGGATTGCTACAAAAATAAACCAGGTGCTATTAATTCTAGTATTTTTTTCTTGTTTGGGTTCATTCTTCCCAAGGAATTATTACTCTAGTTTGTCCATCATCTGTACACAGGTCTATCGAATGATGGCCGCACTAACGACGGTCACGTGGTGGTTCGGTCAGTTTCCGTACATAGTCCGGCGAGCGCCGCATCCAGAACTCAGACCAACCTGTGAACTCAGGCCTTGCCACGCCTTTACCGCATCACGCCGATGCCCTGCATCGACATTGACTTCGGCGCCAGGCCATATTTCTTTGATTACTCACTTTGCATAAGTTATTTATTATGCAACGTTTTTTATTACTATTATTACTATTATCTCCGGTTTGCACTATTTTTTGTGCACAGGAAAATGATCCGAGTTGGGCAGTATCGGCAACTCGGCATACTGACATACCACGTCACCTCGACTGGACGGGGGCTTCGTCAACACTTCATTACCCCATGCCAGGGACTTCGGCATCACTTTGCCGGCCTGCATTAACCGTGCTATGTCACCACTTCGGAGTGCCGAGCTCTTTGCTCCGCCACCTCGGGACCGGCTTGGGGGATGGAACCTTGTCCCGCATCAAGGTCGGGCCACATCATCAATACCGAACACATTAACCAGCTAAGCTGCCTTCATGCTCAAAGTTTTAAATTTTTAACTTGTGTTCGGTTCGACCAAGCATTATACTTTTGGAAAAAAATTGCTTGTAAAAAATTTCCTTGTCCAAACTTTGTTTGTGACGCACAAATTCAAATACCCCGTTTACTTGGGGGCTTCCTTTATGAAGCTTTTCCTCTTGCATACGATTATACTTGTATGGCTTCGTTCCTTTTCATGTATTACGCCACAATATGCACCATACTGACTTAAGCGATTTGCAAGCTGGGTTGCCTCGCTCCTGTGTTTACCCCTACGTTCCCGATTATTCGGCTAGGGAGTAAAGGGAGCACCTCTGCGATTGTCACGATCGGGTCACCCGAGCCGGACCTCAGACTGGGTGAAGCCGAAAGCTAGCGCTCTTATTGTTTTCAATTATGGTCAGCACACAACGGAACTCATGAGTACAAAAAATCTATTGCACAAGTCTCATAATAACAATGAGCACCGAAGAAAGGTATCGGTGGGGGTACTATTTTCTTCGAAGATGCTTCTTACACTTCGCAGTAATATAGCATAAGTTCCCTGAGCGCGCTTTGTCTGTTACAGCCTTATGGCCTGATTGCCTGGTTATTGGAAACACCGTCCATATTCTCGACAGATGGAGTACATAACACTTTTCGGTACTTGACCGAAGAGGCAGAAGCCGACGGTCAGTTAAGACGCGTTTAAAGTTCGGTTGAACATAGATATGATATAAGTACTTCGGTACATGCAATCATTCTTTTACCCAAGTCACTTGGGGGCTCTTAAGTTTATTTGAGCCGTTTTATAATAAGTGTTTTTCTTCTTAGTCGTTGCAAGGATTTTATTATTATTGTTATTATTTATCACTCCTTTTTTCGACACGAGCGTGTGGTCACTAGCCGGGGAGCCTAATTTGTCTCTCAAAGCAGCTAGAGTTTAGTTTGCTAAACTGGCCTAGTGAGAAGTACTCCACCCTCGGGATAGGAGGTTGAAGCCGTAGGATGACCCGCTTGAAGTCTTGAGATAGGATGTATCATGTTAAAGCACGACAGAAGCACTTTTTTTTCTCTAAGGCCAATTTTCGGATTGGCACCGAACACTTGATCTTGTTCGGACATCAAGTTTTTACTGACGTTTTTTGGTTTTCCAAGCTTATGGCACTTTTAAACTATTTGTGTGTTTTCAGCACAAGTCTCGCAGTGCAACCTGGACACCTTTAGAGATTCGGCAAAAACATTCTCGGATATTGCTATATATGCATCGGTTTCGAATTGTGTCTTCGATCAATAGTTGGGTTGCCCGGCTCCTGCGCTTGCCTCCTACATTCCGCTTTGTTCGGCTAGGTGTGCAAAGGGAGAACCACTTCGATTGTGCTTCCAGCTCACATGGTTAAGCACCTCAGTGGAGAAAGCCGAAAACTGACTATCACAATAAGCGTAAACTGGTCAGCGATCCGATGACGGTGTTAAATGACGGGCCATTCATAACAATGGCCAAAGTGTTTACGGCTTAACCTCGACTGTCGCCGAACACTACCGGGGGCTATTAACTGGCCTCCCAAACTAAATCCTCGATATTTTTCTCTTACATTGGAGCTGAGGTTTCATGATCATGCTTAGCATGACAACCCAAAGAAAGGAACCGATAGCGGGACTATTTTATTTGGAAGACATTTCTTCTGTTAAACAGTAATATAACATATCTCTCTGCGTGCCTTTGTTTATAAAACCGTATGGCCAGATTGACTTGTTTGTCGTAAATCTTTGCCCTCATAAAGGCTTTATAAAGTAGGACAAACACTCCTCGGCTAATGACCGAGGAGGTGGAAGCCGATGGTCGGTCAACAAAGTTTTGTACAATGCGGATACGAGCATTTATGATGTAAAGTACTTGGATACATAGAGTCATTACACATAATTTGTGATTTTACTATGGATATCGATCCTTAATTCGGCCACCCGTGCCCGCATTAAGGCTCGGGGGCTACTAGGCTTTGGGCTTATTATTCACAAATATCAAAGGGGTACATTGATCCCCTGATCTGGTGTCGCCACCCGACCAGTGTCTCGGGGGCTACTGCATTGCCTATCCAATGCAGAAAAGTTTAAGTGCAATACAATTTCCGAGGAGATTATGATCCTCAGGTTGGTCGGCCGCACCCAACCTGAGCCTCGAGGACTGAGCACGCCGCTTTTTGTGTCCCGAAGTATTCTGCCGAGCTAGGACTTGATCCTCTGGCCGATTTTGCAAATCAACCTGAGTCTCAGCGGCTACTGGGATCAGCGGTCTTATGTCATCTTCAGGTGCATCTCGGGTTTTAGACCGATACACACCTTGAGGGCTACTTGCTATATATCTCAACAGAGAATAAATTGCACCAATCAAAAAACTGACAAAAAATCAGCCCACAGTCGGGGTGGTGCACCACCTCGGAAGCAGTCCGGCATAAAGCTCGGGCGCTAGTGGCTGGCTCCATAGAGGGCATTTTCAGGATTAAGCTCGGCTAAACTCCTTCAACTTTTTTAGACCAAGATGATCTATGACATCTTGGATATAGTCCGGCGTTGGAGCTTGGACACAGTCCGGCGTTGGAGCTTGGATACATTTCGGCGTTGGAGCTCGGAACCAGTCCAGCATTGGAGCTCGGCTGCAAAAGATACCTGGAATGCAGTCCGGCGTTAGAGCTCGGACGCAAGAGGACACTGCCTCCCGGGAACAACTTCAAACCCGAGGTGTGGCATAAAAATAACAAGGCATTGATAAAGGCCGGAAACTTAAAGGGGCTCCTCGGATACCCGACGTATAAACTCGTCGAATGCATTTCGGCGATCCTCAAGATCATAGATGAGAAGATTTGTTGAACCAGTTTTCAAGACTGACGAGCGAAGACCAAGAATAGTTTGGAAGAATCGAGGAGCGTCCCCAACTTGAAGACCGGTTCAGGGGGCTACTGACGGTGTCCTGGACTAGGGGGTACTCATCACGTCATCTCCCGATCTGTTAGATTGGACCGAGGACCCCCGTGGCCATATTCTTATGGGCCAGTTCGGACAGCTGCCGCATACATGGAAGATTCCACAAGACTTGGCGATCAAGACAAGGACTCCTCCCCACTGGCGTATTCGGCTAGGACTCTTGTTATCCTAGGCCTCCAGTGCATTATATAAACCAAGACCAGGCTAGTCGATAGATCATATACAACAATCATACCATAGGATAGCTTCTAGGGTTTAGCCTCCTTGATCTCGTGGTAGATCTACTCTTGTACTACCCATATCATTAATATTAATCAAGAAGGATGTAGGGTTTTACCTCCATCGAGAGGGCCCGAACTTGGGTAAAAACATCGTGTCCCTTGTCTCCTGTTACCATCCGCCTAGACGCACAGTTCGGGACCCCCTACCCGAGATCCGCCAGTTTTGACACCGACAAAGGGTATTAAAGCTGAAGATGTTAAGAATTTACCACCTATTGAAGAAATACATGGTCTTGATAACCCGAGACAGGTAGTAAAGGTAAATTCTGTCTATAGATTTGATGAAGATGATATTCCTCGTAATAAGTTTGCTAGCCAATGCTTGGATGAGTTTGATAATTTTATTGTTAAGCAAGAAAACTTCAATTCTTATGTTGGTAGACAATTGAAACAAGCTGCTTATATGATTGAACACTTGAGTGATTATATGTCTAGAGTTAAAGGTGAACTTAAACTTATTAGTAAACATGCTTCTATGGTTACCACTCAAGTATAACAAGTGCTTAAAGCTCAGAATGATTTGCTCAATGAATTAAATAATAAGAAAAATGATAATGCTGTTAGAGTTGTGACTAGAGGGGGTAAAATGACTCAGGAACCTTTGTATCCCCAGGGCCACCCTAAGAGAATTGAGCATGATTCTTAGAGAATTAATGTTGATTCACCTAGTTCTTCTAATAAGAAGAAAAAGAAAAATGATAGGACTTTGCATGCTTCTTGTGAACCTGTTGTTGACACACCTGAGAATCCCTATGATATTTCTATTTCTGATGCTGAAACAGAATCTGGCAATGAACATGAACCTAGTGATAATGTTAATGATGATGTTCATGTTGATGCTCAACCTAGCAATAACATTGATGTAGAGATTTAACCCGCTGTTGATCTTGATAACCCACAATCAAAGAATCAACATTATGATAAGAGAGACTTTGTTGCTAGGAATCACGGTAAAGAAAGAGAACCATGGGTTCAGAAACCCATGCCTTTTCCTCCTAAACCATCCAAGAAAAAGGACGATGAGGATTTTGAGCACTTTGTTGAAATGATTAGACCTATCTTTTTGCGTATGCATTTGACTGATATCCTTAAAATGAATCCTTATGCTAAGTATATGAAAGATATTGTTACAAATAAAAGAAAAATGAAGCTGAAATTTCCACCATGCTTGCTAATTATACTTTTAAAGGTGGAATACCAAAGAAACTTGGAGATCCAGGAGTACCAACTATACCATGCTCCATTAAAACAAACTATGTTAAAACTGCTTTATGTGATCTTGGAGCCGGTGTTAGTGTTATGCCTCTCTCTTTATATCGTAGACTTGATTTGAATAAGTTGACACCTACTGAAATATCTTTGCAAATGGCTGATAAATCAACTGCTATACCTGTCGGTATTTGTGAGATGTGCCTGTTGTGGTTGCAAACGTTACTATTTTAATGGACTTTGTTATTCTTGATATTCCCGAGGACGATAGTATGTCTATTATTCTTGGTAGACCCTTTTTGAATACTACAGGGGCTGTTATTGATTGCAACAAAGGCAATATCACTTTTCATGTTAATGGTAATGAGCATACGGTACACTTTCCGAGGAACCAACCTCAAGTCCACAGTATCAATTCTATTGGAAAAATTCCAACAATTACTATTGGAGGTTCTGAATTTCCTCTTCCTATTGTCAAGAAGAAATATGATATTCTTATTGTTGGGGACATGCATATCCCCGTTGAGGTAACCTAGTGCTATTCGAAAATTCTCCGGTTTCATGCGATTCAAAAGAGTTTGTTAACAAGACTTGATCAACCTTGTTAGTAGATTCATTTTGATGAGCATGAGATGGATGAAGTTAGAAAGCACAACTCTCTGTACCTGCTACCTCTTCGCATGCGTTGGTCTTCCCTTGAAGAGGAAAGGGTGACGAATAAAAGTAGCGTAAGTATTTCCCTTAGTTTTTGAGAACCAAGGTATCAATCCAGTAGGAGACTACACGCAAATCGCCGAGTACCTGCACAAACAAATAAGAACCTTGCAACCAATGCGATAAAGGGTTTGTCAATCCCTTCACGGCCACTTGCAAAAGTGAGATCTGATAAAGATAATAAGATAAATATTTTTGGTATTTTTGTATAGATTGGAAAGTAAAGTTTGCAAAATAAATAGTAAACTAGAATTGTAGATCGGACACTTATATGATGTAAAGTAGACCCGCGGGCCATAGGTTTCACTAGTGGCTTCCTTCAAGATAGCATATATTACGGTGAGTGAACAAATTACTGCCAAGCAATTGATAGAAAAGCACATAGTTATGAGAATAGCTAGGCATGATCATGAACATAGGCATCACGTCCATGTCAAGTAGACCGAAACGATTCTGCATCTACTACTATTACTCCACACATCGACCGCTATCCAGCATGCATCTAGAGTATTAAGTTCATAAGAAAAGAGTAATGCATTAGGCAAGATGACATGATGTAGAGGGATAAACTCAAGAAATATGATATAAACCCCATCTTTTTATCCTCGATGGCAATAATACAATACGTGCCTTGCCGCCCCTACTATCACTGGGAAAGGACACCGCAATATTGAACCCAAAGCTAAGCACTTCTCCCATTGCAAGAAAGATCAATCTAGTAGGCCAAACCAAACTGATAATTCGAAGAGACTTGCAAAGATATCAATCATGCATATTAGAATTCAGAGAAGAATCAAATATTGTTCATAGATAAACTTGATCACAAACCCACAATTCATCGGATCTCGGCAAACACACTGCAAAAAGTATTACATCAAATAGATCTCCAAGAACATCAAGGAGAACTTTGTATTGAGAACCAAAGAGAGAGAAGAAGCCATCTAGCTAATAACTATGGACCCGAAGTTTGTGGTAAACTACTCACACATCATCGGAGAGGCTATGGTGTTGATGTAGAAGCCCTCCGTGATCGAATCCCCCTTCGGCAGATCGCTGGAAAAGGTCCCCAGATGGGATCTCACGGGTATAGAAGGTTGCGGCGGTGGAAAAGTGGCTTCGTGGCTCCCCTGGATATTTCCAGGGTATAAGAGTATATATAGGCGAAAGAAGTAGGTCGGTGGAGCTACGAGGGGCCCACGAGGGTGGGGGCGTCTGCCCCCTGGGCGCGCCGCCCTACCTCGTGGCCGCCTCGTTGCTTCCTTGACCTCCACTCCAAGTCTCCTAGATTGCGTTTGTTCCCAAAAAGATCCTCATGAAGGTTTCATTCCGTTTGATATTCCTTTTCTGCGAAACACCGAAATAGGCAAAAAACAACAATTTGCACTGGGCCTTCGGTTAATAGGTTAGTCCCAAAAATAATATAAAATTGCATATTAAAGCCCATTAAACATCCAATGCAGATAATATAATAGTATGGAACAATAAAAAATTATAGATACGTTGGAGACGTATCCCCAAGCTTAATTCCTGCTCATTCTCGAGTAGGTAAATGATAAAAACAAAATTTAATATTGACATCCAATGCAGATAATATAATAGTATGGAATGCTACCTAACATAATTTTCAATGTAATTTTCTTTATTGTGGCATGAATATTCAGATCCAAAAGATTAAAGACAAAAGCTTAATATTGACATAAAAACAATAATACTTCAAGCATACTAACCAAGCAATTGTGTCTTCTCAAAATAACATGGCCAAAGAAAGCTATCCCTACAAAATCATATAGTATGGCTATGCTCTATCTTCAACACATAAAATATTTAAATCATGCACAACCCCGATGAAAAGCCAAGCAATTGTTTCATACTTTTGATGTTCTCAAACTTTTTTAATCTTCACGCAATACATGAGCGTGAGCCATGGATATAGCACTATAGGTGGAATAGAATGGTGGTTGTGGAGAAGACAAAAAGGAGAAGATAGTCTCATATCAACTAGGCGTATCAATAGGCTATGGAGATGCCCATCAATAGATATTAATGTGAGTGAGCAGGGATTGCCATGCAACGGATGCACTAGAGCTATAAGTGTATGAAATCTCAACAAAAGAAACTAAGTGGGTGTGCATCCAACTTGCTTGCTCATGAAGACCTAGGGCATTTTGAGGAAGCCCGTCATTGGAATATACAAGCCAAGTTCTATAATGAAAAATTCCCAATAGTATATGAAAGTGACAACATAAGAGACTCTCTATCATGAAGATCATGGTGCTACTTTGAAGCACAAGTGTGGAAAAAGGATCGCAGCATTGCCCCTTCTCTGTTTTTCTCTCATTTTTTATTTGGGTCTTTTCTCTCTTTTTTTATGGCCTCTTTTTTTTTCTTTTGTTTGTCCGGAGTCTCATCCCGACTTGTGGGGGAATCATAGTCTCCAACATCCTTTCCTCACTGGGACAATGCTCTAATAATGATGATCATCACACTTTTATTTACTTACAACTCAAGAATTACAACTCGATACTTAGAACAAAATATGACTCTATGTGAATGCCTCCGGCGGTGTACTAGGATGTGCAATGAATCAAGGGTGACATGTATGAAAAATTATGAACGGTGGCTTTGCCACAAATACGATGTCAACTACATGATCATGCAAAGCAATATGACAATGATGGAGCGTGTCATAATAAATGGAACGGTGGAAAGTTGCATGGCAATATATCTCAGAATGGCTATGGAAATGCCATAATAGGTAGGTATGGTGGCTGTTTTGAGGAAGGTAAATTGTGGGTTTATGGTACCGGCGAAAGTTGCGCGGTACTAGAGAGGCTAGAAATGGTGGAAGGGTGAGAGTGCATATAATCCATGGACTCAACATTAGTCATAAAGAACTCACATACTTATTGCAAAAATCCGAAAGTTGCGCGGTACTAGAGAGGCTAGCAATGGTGGAAGGGTGAGGACTAATTTCTTAACCAAAGCAAATTACCATGCTGTTCTAAAAGACTCTCAAAATAATATAATTGAAGCATGAGATATCAATAATTTCTATAAAATTAAAACCACCACCGTGCCCTAAAAAGGTATAAGTGAAGCACTAGAGCAAAATTATCTAGCTCAAAAGATATAAGTGAAGCACATAGAGTATTCTAATAAATGCCGATTCATGTGTGTATCTCCAAAAGGAGTGTACAACAAAGATGATTGTGGTAAACTAAAAAGCAAAGACTCAAATCATACAAGATGCTCCAAGCAAAACATATATCATGTGGTGAATAAAAATATAGCCTCAAGTAAAGTTACCGATAGACGAAGACGAAAGAGGGGATGCCTTCCAGAGAATCCCCAAGCTTAGGCCTTTGGTTGTCCTTGAATTTTACCTTGGGTGCCTTGGGAACCCCCAAGCTCAGGCTCTTGCCACTCCTTGTTCCAAAATCCATCAAATATTTACCCAAAAACTTGAAAACTTCACAACACAAAACTTAAACAGAAAATCTCATGAGCTCCGTTAGTATAAGAAAAGAAACCACCACTTTAAGGTACTGTAATGAACTCATTATTTATTTATATTGGTGTTAAACCTACTTTATTCCAACTTCTCTATGGTTCATACCCCCCGATACTAGCCATAGATTCATCAAAATAAGCAAACAACACACGAAAAACAGAATCTGTCAAAAACAGAACAGTCTGTAGTAATCTGTAGGTTTCGAATACTTCTGTAACTCCAACAATCCTGAGAAATTAGTACATCCTAAATAATTTGTATATTGATCAACTGCAGTTTTAATTGCTATTTTATCGCTCTCTGGTAAAAAATGAAAATTATTCTCATGAGCGCATACTTTCTGTTTTTTTCAGCAAGATCAAACAACAATCATCCAAGAAGATCTTAAAGGCTTTACTTGGCACAAACACTAATTAAAATATAAAAAACACAATCATAACAGAGGATAGATGATTTATTTATCACTAAAAAGGAACAAAAATAAAATTGGGTTGCCTCCCAACAAGTGCTATCGTTTAATGCCCCTAGCTAGGCATAAAGGTAAGAATAGATCTAGGTATTGTCATCTTTGGTATGCAATCCATATGTGGCTCTCATAATAGATTTATAATGTAATTTGATTTTATTTCTTGGAAAGTGTTCCATGCCTTTCCTTAACGGAAATTTGAATCTAATATTTCCTTCTTTCATGTCAATAATTGCACTAATCGTTCTAAAGAAAGGTCTACCAAGAATAATAGGACATGTAGGATTGCAATCTATATCAAGAACAATGAAATCTATGGGAACATAATTCCTATTTGCAACAATAAGAACATCATTAATCCTTACCATAGGTTTCTTAATGGTGGAATTCGTAAGATGCAAATTTAAAGAACAATCATCAAATTCACGGAAACCTAACACATCACACAAAGTTTTTGGAATCGTGGAAACACTAGCACCCAAATCACATAAAGCATAGCATTCATGATCTTTAATCTCAATTATAATAGTAGGTTCCCACTGTAGGATCGAAAGTATGTCTAGAGGGGGGTGATTAGACTACTTGACCAAATAAAAATCTAGCCTTTTCCCAGTTTTAAGTCTTGGCAGATTTTAACAACTTAGCACTAGTCAAGTAGTCAACCTACACGTGCAAGTCTAAGAGTATAGCAGAAGAATGTAAAACATTGCACATGAAGGTAAAGGGAGGAGTTTGGAGGGAGCAAACACAATGTAGACACAGAGATTTTTGGCGTGATTCTGATAGGTGGTGCTATCGTACATCCACGTTGATGGAGACTTCAACCCACGAAGGGTAACGGTTGCGCGAGTCCATGGAGGGCTCCACCCATGAAGGGTCCACGAAGAAGCAACCTTGTCTACCCCCATGTCTATCGCCCATGAAGGACTTGCCTCACTAGGGTAGATCTTCACAAAGTAGGCGATCTCCTTGCCCGTTCAAACTCCTTGGTTCAACTCCACAATCTTGACGGAGGCTCCCAAGTGACACCTAACCAATCTAGGAGACACCACTCTCCAAAAGGTAATAAATGGTGTGTTGATGATGAACTCCTTGCTCTTGTGCTTCAAATGATAGTCTCCCCAACACTCAACTCTCTCTCACTGATTTGGATTTGGTGGAAAGATGATTTGAGTGGAAAGCAACTTGGAGAAGGCTAGAGATCAAGATTAATATGGTTGGAATGGAATATCTTGACCTCAACACATGAGTAGGTGGTTCTCTCTCAGAAAATGTATGACGAAAGTGTAGGCATGCTCTGATGGCTCTCTCCATGAATGAAGAGTGGGTGGAGGGGTATATATAGCCTCCACACAAAATCTAACAGTTACACACAAATCCCCAAACTCGGTGGGTGAGGGAGTCCTAGATTAGGGGGTGTTCGGGTAGCCGGACTATACCTTCAGCCGGACTCCTGGACTATGAAGATACAAGATTGAAGACTTCTTCCCGTGTCCGGATGGGACTTTCCTTGGCGTGGAAGGCAAGCTTGGCGATGCGGATATTCAAGATCTCCTACCATTGTAACTGACTCTATGTAACCCTAACCCTATCCGGTGTCTATATAAACCGGAGGGTTGTAGTCCATAGGCAATCAACTCCATATACATTAATCATACCATAGGCTATCTTCTAGGGTTTAGCCTCCTTGATCTCGTGGTAGATCTACTCTTGTACTACCCATATCATCAATATTAATCAAGTAGGACGTAGGGTTTTACCTCCATCAAGAGGGCCCAAACCTGGGTAAAACATCGTGTTCCCTGCCTCCTGTTACCATCCGGCCTAGACGCACAGTTCGGGAACCCCTACCCGAGATCCACCGGTTTTGACACCGACATTGGTGCTTTCATTGAGAGTTCCTCTGTGTCGTCGCCTTTAGGCCCGATGGCTCCTTTGATCATCAACAACGATGCGGTCCAGGGTGAGACTTTTCTCCCCGGACAGATCTTCGTCTTCGGTGGCTTCGCTCTGCGGGCCAATTCGCTCGGCCACCTAGAGCAGATCGAAAGCTACGCCCCTAGCCATCAAGTCAGGCTTGGAAGCCTAAACTACACGGCTGACATCCGCGGAGACTTGATCTTCGACGGGTTCGAGCCACGACCAAGCGCGCCGCACTATCTCGAGGGGCATGATCTAGCTCTGCCCCCGGACAGTGTCCTGGAGGCCGCACATGCATTGGTTCCGACCCCTAACTCGGAGCCTATTGCGCCAATCGAGGATGAGCGGTTGGACATCACCTTGGGGGCTGCGATCCCAAAAGCGATCGAGCCGAACGCTAGCCCCGCACTCTGCACGACCCGTGACTCCGAGGATCCGGACTCCTCCCCGGACTCCGAGCCTCCTGCGCCCCTGCCAATCGAATCCGATTGGGCGCCGATAATGGAGTTCACCGCCGCAGACATCTTTCAGCATTCGCCTTTTGGCGACATCCTGAATTCTCTTAAGTCGCTCTCTTTATCAGGAGAGCCCTGGCCGGACTACGGTCAGCGAGGGTGGGATACGGACAATGAGGAAATTCAAAGCCCACCCACCACCCACTTTGTAGCCACTGTCGACGATTTAACCGACATGCTTGACTTCGGCTCCGAAGACATCGACGGCATGGACGACGATGTAGGAGACGAACAGGAACCAGCACCTGTAGGGCGCTGGAAGGCGACCTCGTCATATGACATATATATGGTGGATACTCCAAAAGATGGATATGGCGATGGAACAGTGGGGGATGACGCCCCCAAGAAACAACCAAAGCGCCGGCGTCAGCGGCGCCGCTCTAAATCCCGCCAAAGCAAAAACGGTGATTCTGGCACGGGAGATAATACTACCCCGGATAGCGCCGAAGAACACCCACCTCAGCAAGATTCGGCACAGGAAGATGGAGAAGCCAGCCCTCATGAGAGAGCGGCAGACCGAGAGGTCGAGGATGATAACCATACGCCTCCCTCCGAAGACGAGGCAAGCCTCGATGACGACGAATTCGTCATACCATCAGACCCCGCCGAACAAGAGCGTTTTAAACGCAGGCTTTTAGCCATGGCAAGCAGCCTCAAGAAAAAGCAGCAACAACTTAGAGCTGCCCAAGATTTGCTAGCTGACAGATGGACTGAAGTCCTTGCGGCCGAAGAGTATGAACTCGAATGCCCCTCCAAGAGTTACCCAAAACGCAAGGCGCTACGCCGATCAGAGGAGGAAGCAGCTACATCACCAGCGCATGACATGGCAGACCGGCCACCTCGCGGCCGCGACAGAGAGGCCTCTCAGCCCTCCACCCAAGCCATGCCCTGACGCCGCTCAACTAAGGCACGGGAAAATGCGCCAGACCTGTGAGACATGCTGGAGGATAAGGCAAGACAAACAAGATCGATCTACGGATCACGCAGGCGCCCTACGGCATGTGACAATGATCTTCACTCCGGATACAACAAATCCGGCCGGGCCGAACACAACAGACATAGCTCTTCCGAGCTGCGTCGTGATATAGCCCAGTACAGAGGCGCCGCACACCCGTTATGCTTTACGAATGAACTAATGGATCATAAAATCCTAGAGGGTTTCAAACCCGTAAATATCGAATCATACGATGGCACAACAGATCCGGTGGTATGGATCGAGGATTATCTCCTTCACATCCACATGGCACGCGGCGATGATCTACACGCCATCAAATACCTCCCGCTCAAACTTAAAGGACCGGCCCGGCATTGGCTTAACAGCTTGCCAGCAGACTCAATCGGTTCTTGGGAGGACCTGGAAGCCGCATTCCTCGACAACTTCCAGGGCACTTACGTGCGACCACCGGATGCCGACGACTTAAGCCACACAATTCAGCAGCCAGAGGAATCGGCCAGACAATTCTGGACATGGTTCCTAACAAAGAAAAACCAGATAGTCGACTGTCCGGACGCAGAGGCCCTAGCAGCCTTCAAGCATAACATCCGCGACGAGTGGCTTGCCCGGCACCTGGGACAGGAAAAGCCGAAATCCATGGCAGCCCTCACGGTACTCATGACCCGCTTTTGCGCGGGAGAAGACAGCTGGCTAGCTCGCAGTAACAACTTATCAAAGAACCCTGGTAATTCGGATACCAAGGACACAAGTGGCAGGACATGCCGGAATAAGCAAAAACGCCGCGTTAGCAGCGACAGCAATGAAGACATGGTAGTCAATGCCGGATTCAAAGGCTATAAATCCGGTCAGCGGAAAAAGCCATTCAAAAAGAATACTCAGGGCCCGTCTAGTTTGGACCGAATACTCGATCGCTTGTGCCAGATACATGGCACCCCCGAAAGGCCAGCCAATCACACTAACAGGGATTGTTGGGTGTTCAAGCAGGCAGGCAAGTTAAGGGCCGAAAACAGAGACAAGGGGCTGTATAGCGACGACGAGGAGGAGCCCAAGCCGCCGAACAACAATGGACAGAAGGGCTTTCCCCCACAAGTGCGGACGGTGAACATGATATACGCAACCCACATTCCCAAGCGGGAGCGGAAGCGTGCGCTACGGGACGTATACGCGATGGAGCCAGTCGCCCCAAAGTTCAACCCATGGTCCTCCTGCCCGATCACTCTTGATCGAAGGGACCATCCCACTAGCATCCGTCATGGCGGCTTCGCCGCATTGGTTCTCGACCCAATCATCGACGGATTTCATCTCACAAGAGTCCTCATGGACGGCGTCAGTAGCCTGAACCTGCTTTATCAGGATACAGTGTGGAAAATGGGCATAGATCCCTCAAGGATTAAGCCCACAAAACGACCTTTAAAGGCGTTATACCAGGTGTAGAAGCCAACTGTACAGGCTCAGTAACACTTGACGTGGTCTTCGGATCTCCGGACAATTTCCGAAGCGAAGAATTAATCTTTGATATAGTCCCGTTTCACAGCGGTTATCACGCCCTGCTCGAACGAACCGCATTCGCAAAGTTCAATGCGGTGCCGCACTACGCATATCTCAAGCTCAAGATGCCAGGCCCTCGAGGAGTAATCACGGTCAACAGAAACACCGAATGCTCCCTCGTACGGAGGAGCACACGGCGGCTCTCGCATCGGAGGTACAAAGTAGCCTTCTCAGGCAATTCTCCAGTCCGGCCATCAAAAAACCAGACACTGCCAAGCGCGCCCGAAGTAACCCACAGCAGGACCACCTGGCACACTCTGAGCAAGCGTAGCAATGCGGCCCCAACCCCAGCTCTCGCGACATAACGAAACCAGTACCTCGCGTACATAACTACGCCCTTGAAATACCATGGGCACAGGGGAAGGGGCACAATAACGGCATGCCCAAAACATGACTTAAAACGTACTAGGGGCTGCCGGATTCTTTTTTTAATTTTTTTTCTTACTTTCAGGACTCCATACTTCGGACGACTTGTTCGACAATTCGATTGCCGCACAAACGATGCAAGCTCCAGGGAGGCAGACAAGACATGCCGCATTATGGAACTCCCAGGTGGTCTCTGTTACGAGCGGTATACCTGTTTTAAATACAATTCCGCGGCCTGCCCCTGGTCAGGACATACTAAATAGTCCAATATCTTTTGCTTACCGCACTATTTGTATCGTTCAGCTTTGATAAATAGCCTCTCTATAAACAATGCTTAGCTTCTTGTCTATTTTTTGCATTATCTTCTTTTCACATTTATGTTTATTAAATGACATGATTGCACCCGTACACCATGGTACGACAAACACGCCAGGGGCTTCAGTACCCCTCATAATGGTGTGAGAAGTCCGTACACTTTCACAAGTGCGGCACCCCGAACTTATAGCACTATATGCATCGGCTCCGAATCATGATTTGGGTCAATAGTTGGGTTTGCCCGGCTCCTATGTTTTGGTGCCTTACGTTCCGCTCTATCGGCTAAGGTAGCACTAGGAGAACCACTGCGATTGTGCCTCGGTTCAGCTGGGTTAAGCACCTCAGTGGAGAAAGCTAAAACTGACTGTCATGATGTGGCGAGAGACCGGTCGCTGTTCGAGAGGTTTTTTGAGTCCCTAAAGGCTTATGCCGCTTCGAGCGAGGAGCTGGCTTTGTCCGGCCAAGGCGTGGATAGCGCCCCGAACTCGGTCTTCCGAACTAGGGGCTTCGCCGAAATTTAAAATTATAGAGTTCTATGGCTAAGTGAGAGTGTTCAAGCATTATAGTCCGATTGCCTGGTTCGTTGTGCTGAGCGCGTCCCTCGAAGGACCCAACTATGGGAAAAAGAGCGCTCAGGTTTATCCCGAACACCCCAGCACTAGTGGCATGGGGGAAGAAGCCAACGACTGGCCATCTCTCAATTTTTGATAAACGGCCGCACAGAAAGTAATATTTTAAATTCAATAAGCATTGCTTAGTGCATATGAACAAGTTTTCAGCGCACAGGATAAACACGAGCGAGTTCATTCAAAAATCACATCCTTGGTACATTCATCCGCCATAAGGCGGGCACTTGCAAGAACATCCTTGTAGTAGTTCTCGGGCTTGCGATGCTCCTTCCCCGGCGGCGGCCCGTCCCTAACAAGTTTCTCACCGTCCAGCTTACCCCAGTGCACCTTTGCATGGGCAAGGGCCCTACGGGCACCTTCGATGCAGACGGAGCGCTTGATGACCTCGAGCCTTGGACAGGCCTCCACCAGCCGCCGCACAAGCCCGAAGTAGCTCCCAGGCAGGGCCTCTCCGGGCCACAGCCAAACTATGAAGCCCTTCATGGCCTGTTCGGCCACCTTGTGGAGTTCGACCAGCTGTTTCAGCTGGTCGCTCAAGGGCACAGGGTGTCCGGCCTCAGCATACTGAGACCAGAACACCTTCTCCGTCGAGCTGCCCTCTTCATCTCGGTAGAATGCGGCGGCGTTGGATACGCTGCGGGGAAGACCTGCGAATGCCCCTGGAGAGCTCCGGATTCGGGTAAGTAACAAGTAGTTTACTTTTATATTTCTGCTTTGCATAAAGAATGCCTTACCCGCTGCTATCTTTTTCACCTCCTCCAACTCTTGGAGGGCCTTTTGGGCTTCGGCCTTGGCAGACTTGGCAGTCTCAAGGGCCGCCGCGAGCTCGGACGCTTGCGTCTTTGACTCAAGCTCCAGACTCTCATGTTTTTTCATGAGAGCCTGAAGCTCTTGCTGCACCTCGCCGACACGGGCCTCAAGTCTCTCTCGCTTGGTGCGCTCCACGGCCGCTTTCTTTTCGGCCTCGGACAGCGCCTGCTTGAGGGTCGCCAGCTCAGTCGTGGCCCCTACAATAAGCAGTACAATCCTGCTATTTTTTGCAATCACGTCTTTTTATAGGCACCTTTTTCTGTAAGGTATTTCTTATCTTCTTTCTCCTCGAGCCGCCGCTTGGCAAGGCCGAGCTCTTGCTCGGTCCGCTTGAGTCCCTGTTTCAGGGCACCCACCTCCGCAGTCAGTGCGGCGGTGGCTAGCAGCAAAGCCTACATACGCATATTGACTCTTTGTTGTTAGACTCCTGCGAAATTTAATAGATCCTCTATTCGGCTTTTCTTTCCGAACGCCAAACAGAGCATCAGGGGCTACTGTCTATGCGGTTATATTCTTACATATTTTGTACTTACCTCGAAGCCTGTTAGAAGGCTAGCGCAAGCTTCACTCAGTCCGCTCTTGGCGGACCGAACCTTTTGGATCACCGTACTCATAATAGTACGGTGCTCCTTGTCGATGGAGGCGCCGTCAAGCACCTCCAGAAGATTGTCCAGCACCTCCGGTTGGACGGAGGCCGCCGGCTCAGAAGGCTTGCTCCTCTTGGAAGGAGTTCGCCTACCGCGGTCCGGAACTGTTGAAGATTCCGGCGCGGTGTCCGGCACAAAGCCGGACTTGGAGCCCTGGGGGGTCTTGTCCCCTTTACTCCTGGAGTCCGGGAGGTCGCCTTGCGGCTCCTCCAGGACCACCTCCTCCTGCCCTGGAGCTCGTTGCGACGCCACTTCGGCGTCATCCGCAGTGTGGGGGGAGACAGCGGGCGGAACTGAGTTCACATCCGATGAATCCAGGGAGCCGCTCGACGACTCATTTAGTTCGGCCCGGGGCGGGCTGCATAATTATGTTCGACATTAGGGAAGGCTGTGCAACAAAGCAACATCATGAGTTACTCTGATATCCGAATACTTACGATTTCGCCAGACGCTTGGCCCTATCTGGCCACTCCTCTTCGTCCTCTTCGGCGTCGGGGGAGTAGTTCGGCGGAGGGGTCTTCCTCTTCCTGGACCCTTCGGCCTCCCCCGTTGGGGCAGCCTTCCTTTTCTTTCCTCCCCCCGCTGGTGGGGGAGAGCGTTCTACTTCCTCCTCCTCGTTCTCATGGGAGGAGAGCGTCTCGGACTCGTCGGATGACGAGTCCGACACCACCACATTACGGGTACTCTTTCGAGTCCCCGTGGCCTTCTTCTTCTTGGCCTTCTTCTCCGGCACCACATAAGGTGCCGGAACCAGCAGCTTCACTAGGAGAGTAGGGGCTGGGTCTTTGGGCAAGGGAGCCGGACAGCTAATCGATCCGGACTGCGCCTGCCAAGCCTGTCAAAGGTGAGGGAGTTTAGATCCCACATAGAGTCAAACTATGAAGAAACTTAACATCCTGTAAAAGGTGAAAATAGCTTACCTCGCTGGCGTGACGCCGCGAGCTGTATCCGCGGCCCTCGGAAGCGGATGTGGGAGCCTCGGCGCCTTTGGTTAGCACCTTCCAGACGTCTTCATACGTCGTGTCGAAGAGCCGGTTAAGGGTTTGGTGCTGCACCGGGTCGAACTCCCACAAACTAAAGCCCCGTTGTTGACACGGGAGGATCCGGCGGACGAGCATAACCTAGACTACATTGACAAGCTTGATCGGCTTTCTCAACAGGGACTGGATGCATGTCTGCAATCCGTTCACCTCTTTTTCGTCGCCCCACGACAGGCCCGTCTCTTTCCAGGACATAAGCCGCGTGGGGGGTCCGGATCGGAACTCGGGGGCTGCGATCCATTTCGGATCGCACGGCTCGGTGATGTAAAACCACCATGATTGCCACCCCTTCAGAGTCTCCACGAAGGAGCCCTCGAGCCATAGGGCGTTGGCCATCTTGCCTGCCATGGCGCCTCCGCACTCTGCCTGGCTGCCGCGCACCACCTTGGGCTTGACGTTGAAGGTCTTGAGCCAGAGGCCAAAATGGGGGCGGATGCGGAGGAAAGCCTCGCACACGATGATAAACGCCGAGATGTTGAGGACGAAGTTCGGGGCCAGATCGTGGAAATCCAGGCCATAGTAGAACATGAGCCCTCGGACAAATGGGTGGAGTGGGAAACCCAGTCCGCGGAGGAAGTGGGGAAGGAATACTACCCTCTCATGGGGCCTTGGGGTGGGGAGAAGCTGCGCTTCCTCGGGAAGCCGGTGCACGATGTCCTTGGACAAGTATCCGGCCTTCCTTAGCTTTTTGACATGGCCCTCCGTGACGGAGGAGACCATCCACTTGCCTCCCGCTTGGGACATTGCTGGAGGAGGTTGAGGTAGGAAGCGCGGGCTTGGGCGCTGGAGCTCGGGTGCGCAGGAGATGGATAGGCGAAGGAGGAAGAAGGCGTAGGTAAAAAGGTGGATCCTTGTCCCCTTATATGGGCGGATGCGGTTGTGCGTCCCCACCTGCCTAGTAAAACTCGCTTGCCTCCCAAGCGCCGTGATAAGTGGCGCGGTTGGGTTACCCACGTCCGTATTGATGAGAATCCCGTAAAAGGGGGGGTACACGATCTCTGCTTTGACAAGACGTGCCAAGGAAACCACCTTGCAAAACATGCTGAGGTGGAAAAGTGAAAACGATTCGAGCGAAGGACTTGGCTGTAGTGTGATGACGCACTGCGGAATACGTCAGCAGATTTGATTTGTGTTAACATTATTCTCTCTATGGCAATATGTGGAAGCTTATTTTGCAGAGCCGGACACTACTCTTGGTGTTTACAATCTTCTATGAAGGACTTGGAGGAGGAACCCGCCTTGCAATGCCGAAGACAATTTGCGTGCCGGACTCGTCGTCATTGAAGCCTGGTTCAGGGGCTACCGAGGGAGTCCTGGATTAGGGGGTGTTCGGGTAGCCGGACTATACCTTTAGCCGGACTCCTGGACTATGAAGATATAAGATTGAAGACTTCTTCCCGTGTCCGGATGGGACTTTCCTTGGCGTGGAAGGCAAGCTTGGCGATGCGGATATTCAAGATCTCCTACCATTGTAACCGACTCTATGTAACCCTAACCCTATCCGGTGTCTATATAAACCGGAGGGTTGTAGTCCATAGGCAATCAACTCCATATACAACAATCATACCATAGGCTAGCTTCTAGGGTTTAGCCTCCTTGATCTCGTGGTAGATCTACTCTTGTATTACCCATATCATCAATATTAATCAAGCAGGACGTAGGGTTTTACCTCCATCAAGAGGGCCCGAACCTGGGTAAAACATCGTGTTCCCTGCCTCCTGTTACCATCCGACCTAGATGCACAGTTCGGGACCCCCTACCCGAGATCCGCCAGTTTTGACACCGACAGTGGGACTGAATAATGAAACTCAGTTGGACCGATTTAGTTCAAAATGTGAACGTTAGGATTTTTGGTGGGACCGACATGTCAACTTGGTGAGACCGATTTCATTAGGGTTAGGGCATAACATAATCTCGCTGAGATCGATTACACAAACTCGGTGAGACTGATTTTGGTAATAAGCTAACCAGAGAGTTGGTCAAGCAAACTCGGTGGGACCGATTCGCTCATATCGGTTGGACCAAAACGTTACGAAGGGGAAACAGAGAGTTTGCATTGCGAACTCGATGGGACCGATCTCTCATTTCGGTTGGATCGAAATGTTACGAAGGGAAACATAGAGTTTACAATCCCATCTCGGTGAGACTGAGATCCCTATCGGTGAGACCGAAAAGACTAGGGTTTTGTGGCAGTGGCTATGTCAACTGAACTCGGTGGCACCAGATAGAAAGTTTCGGTGGGGCCGAGTTTGACTTTTGCTTTGGGACATAAGTGGTTATGAGAAAGTGGTTGAGGGTTTTTGGAGCATATCACTAAGCATTTTGAGCAAGTAACCCATTAAGCAACACCTCATCCCCTTTTAATAGTATTGGCTTTTCCTATGGACTCAATGTGATCTTGGATCACTAAAAGTAAAATGTAGAGTCTTGAGCTTTAGAGCTTGAGCCAATCTTTTGTCCTTAGCATTTTGAGGGGTCTACATTTCTAATCCATGCCATGCCAATCATTGAGCTTTCCTGAAATATTTATCTTGAAATAGTATTAGCTCAATGAGCTATATGTTGTTAGGAATTACCAAAACCACCTAGGGATAGTTGCACTTTCAATATCCCCCTTTTTTGTAATTGATGACAACATATAGATCAAAGCTTCGACAAATGATTATAAGATTGAAATACATCGTTGCTTTGAGAAGTATGTGATAAGCAAGAGCTCCCCCTAAATTTGTGCATTATTTAAAATTTGCTTTTGAATGCAAATGCACAATTGATTAGGATCATGGGTCAC
This sequence comes from Triticum urartu, assembly GCF_003073215.2. Taxonomy (NCBI): domain Eukaryota; kingdom Viridiplantae; phylum Streptophyta; class Magnoliopsida; order Poales; family Poaceae; genus Triticum; species Triticum urartu. The sequence continues at coordinate 582,022,434 of NC_053028.1, forward strand.
TCTTCCATGTCACATACATCTTGGTGGAGCGCTCAAAATGATAAACATTAAAAACATGCACTCATCACCAAGCAAAGTGAATGATCATATATGGAATATAAGAGATAATATCATCTAACCAAGCATTAAGGTAGCATATGATCAATCACATGATCAAACAAGTATCTCACACAGACAAAGACATAGTGTATCAACCAAGCGCATAAAAAAGTTCAACCAAAAACAAGAGAGATAAAAGGCAAAACACTCTCTCTCGAAGCCTATGATCTATACATATTTCTCCCCCTTTGGCAACAAATTACCAAAAAGTTTGAAAATGCATAGTGCTATGCGTCTCTTAGACTTGGTCTTCGGGAGGTGGTGTAGAGAGAACTCCAAGGACGAAGGCATCTGTTGACGTAGTTGGTGCTGGTGGAGTGGCTGCTTGTAACACCCCGGATGTAACTTTCCCAATTTGTACTCCAACTCTTGCCATTTCCGGCGTTGAGTTATATTTATTTCTCGGGTTCGGGTCTTTGTCTCCGTGTGTTGTTTTCATTTTCATGCATCTCATATCATGTCATCATGTGCATTGCATTTGCATACGTGTTCATCTCATGCATTCGAGCATTTTCCCCGTTGTCCGTTTTGCATTCCGGCGCTTCATTCTCCTCCGGTGGTCATTTCTAGCTTTCTTTCGTGTGTGGGGATTAAACATTCCCGGACTGGACCGAGACTTGCCAAGCGTCCTTGGTTTACTACCGGTAGACCGCCTGTCAAGTTTCGTATCATTTGGACTTCGTTGGATACTCCAACGGTTAACCGAGGGACCGAAAAGGCCTCTGATTGTTGCAGCCCAACACCCCTCCAATTTAGCCCAAAACGCACCAAACTCTGCTCCATCACCTAGAGCGTTCGATCACGATCACGTGGCCGAAAACCGCACCTCATTTGGACTCTCCTAGCTCCCCCTATGCCTATAAATAGCCCCCCCCGTTTTTCGGATCTCTCTCCCTCTCCGAAACCCTAGCAAAAAAAAACAGATCTCCGCGCCGCGCCGGACACGTCCGTGTCGGCCGGACAAACCGCCGCCGCCGCCCGCGACGAACCAGGGTGCGCCACGTGGCACCCGGCCGCCTCCACCGACCGCGGCCCGCCAGGCCCATCTCTGGCCCCCGCCTCCACCTCGCCCGGGCCGCCGCCTGCCTCAAGCCGCGCCGCCTCGCGCCCCTCTTCCCCGACTCCGGCAGCCGGCGCCGCCGCCCGCCTCTTGCCGGCGAGCTCCGCGGCGACCCGCTGTGCGCCTCCATGCCGCCGCCCGCGCCTCCACGCCGCCGCCCGCGCCTCCAGGCCGCCGCTCCAGCCTCCTCCTCGCCGCCCCTCCCTCGGATCCGGCCACCGACGACGATCTCCGGCGAGCTACAGTAAACCCGGCCATCATCGGTTCCCGTGCCCGAAGCTGGATCAGATCCACAAAGACGGTGAACCAAACGCCCTTGCCGCGCCCGGATCCCTCCGTCCCGGGGCGAACCCGTCCCGCGTTGACTTTTTCGCGGAGGTGAAATTTTCTCTAAGTCCCGAAATTGCAGATCCATGTGCCTATGTTCGAGGCCCCGTAATTTTGCTTACGTAGCTCCGTTTTGGACATATAGTATATCCAAATATTCGTCTCGATGAGTGCATCATTTCATTCCATTGCATCATTTTCATTTGAGTGCATCTTGATGCCCGAAATGCTGTTAGAAGGAGGCTTCGTGAGTTAATTGTCAGATCTGCTAGTTCATCTTAGACTTTTGTCATTTTTGCCATGATTATTGTGTGCATGCTATGACTGTGAGTCCTTCATATGTTTTGTTAAGTATCTTGTTATCTTCCCAGAGGTGCAACCCATGCATTTTTAGGATGTGTTTGGTGACTTGTGCAAGCTTGCAAAGTGAGGCACCCGGTAAATCTGTTTTCAGGGACTTAGTAGTTTTCACTAAGTCTGGGATTATTTAGTTCATGATGCCATATGTTCATGCTATTTCCTAGTGATCCGTGCCTCTTTTGAGGATGATCAGTAAAGGAGTTTTGTTAATCTTGTTATGCTCTATCCATCTATGTCTTTGTTTTCAATTATGGAGCACCCTAGCTTGAGTCAATCGAGCTCTACTTTTGCTTCGTGGTGAATCTGGGCAGATCGTCAACTCGTTTGCGATTTTGCCGATGCTATTGTAGTTGATCCGTGCATGCTATGCCATTGTTCTTGCCATGTATAGCTAGCGTTTTGTGCCTTCTTAATGGATGTATGCTTGCCTTTCCATGACTTGCACCGTAGTGAGTGCATCTAGCTCGTTTATATGCCTTCGTGAGTTATATTTCAGCATGTCTCAGTTTTCACTAAGTCTGAAAACTAATTGTGTCTTAGCTTTGTTCGTGTGCTTATTACTATATTTTGTGAACCCTTTTGGCCCCTGGTCACTTTGGGTCTTTTGTTAAGATTGTCGAGTAGCTCCATGCCATGTTCTTACTTGTCTTAATCAGGTCATGTATCATGTTGTTTTGTTGCTCCGAAGAGGGCTTCGTGATCTGAAATTTCAGACAAGTGTTAATTTCACTAAGTCTGAAATCTGTTTTGCATTTGCGTTTTTGACATGCTTGTTTGAACCTCATAAGGGATGAATTGGCCGTAGCTCAGTGCTAGCCTTTTGTTAAGCATCTTGTGTGCATCCCTTCCATGTATTTCGTTGTCATATTTGGTGGCTGTAGCATGTTCATATCATTGCATTTAGATGCCTACTTGCTGTAAATCGCAGACCGGTGTCATTTTTGAAACGCTTGCCATTTCCAAACCGTAACTCCGATTCCGGCGTTCTTTATATCGTTTTCAAGCGATTTCATCTCATCTTTCCAGTGGAACCCTTGGAATTCCAAGTTGAGGCCAGGTTCATGCATTTCCTGTCGTATCTTGCATTTTGCATCCCGCATCGCATCCCGCATAGCATATCATCATTTCATCATATTTCTTGGTCTTGCACGTGGTTGATTGTGTCCTTGTTGCTTGTTTGTCTTGTTTGGGTAGAGCTGGGAGACAAGTTCGCTACCGAGGAGCCCGTTGAGTTTGCTTGTGAGGATCCGGTCAACTCTGACAACTGTGCAGGCAAGATGATCATACCCTCGAAATCACTACTATCTTTGCTATGCTAGTTTGCTCGCTCTTTTTCTATGCCATTGCTACGATGCCTACCACTTGCTTGTCAGCCTCCCAAATTGCCATGTCAAACGTCTAACCCACCATGTCCTAGCAAACCGTTGATTGGCTATGTTACCGATTTGCTCAGCCCCCTCTTATAGCGTTGCTAGTTGCAAGTGAAGATTGGAGGCCGTTCCTCGTTGGAACATTTACTTACTTGTTGGGATATCATTATATTGCTATGTTATCTTAATGCATCTATATACTTGGTAAAGGGTGGAAGGCTCGGCCTCTCGCCTAGTGTTTTGTTCCACTCTTGCCGCCCTAGTTTCCGTCATATCGGTGTTATGTTCCCGGATTTTGCGTTCCTTACGCGGTTGGGTTATAATGGGAACCCCTTGATATTTCGCCTTGATTAAAGCTTTTCCAGCAATGCACAACCTTGGTTTTACCATTTTCCACCTAGCCTTTTCTCTCCCTTGGGTTCTGCAGACTCAAGGGTCATCTTATTTTACCCCCCCGGGCTAGTGCTCCTCTGAGTGTTGGTCCACCTGTCAGCTACCGGTGGCCACCAGGGGCAACTCTGGGCTAGCCTACCCGTACCTAAGACAATCTGAGTGCGCCCTGTGAAAGAGATATGTGCAGCTCCTATCGGGATTTGTCGGCACATTCGGGCGGTGTTGCTGGTCTTGTTTTAACCTGTCGAAGTGTCTTGAGTTACCGAGATACCGAGTCTGATTGGAACGTCTTAGGAGGAGGTATATTCCTTCGTTGACCATGAGAGCTTGTCATGGGCTAAGTTGGGACTCCCCTGCAGGGATTGAACTTTCGAAAGCCATGCCCGCGGTTATGGGCAGATGGGAATTTGTTAATGTCCGGTTGTAGATAACTTGAACCTTAATTAATTAAAATGAATCAACTGAGTGTGTTACCGTGATGGCCTCTTCTCGGCGGGGTCCGGGAAGTGGACACGGTGTTGGAGTAATGTTTGCGCAGGTTGTTCCTCTAGTTTTACACGCTCGCGCTTTGCCCCCTATTCTCGCTCTCGTTTGCGAATAAGATAGCCACCATATATGCTAGTCGCTTGCTGCAGCTCCACATATGTTTGCCTTACCCTTCCTATAAGCTTAAATAGTCTTGATCGCGAGGGTGTGAGATCGCTGAGTCCCTGCGGCTCACAGATTCCTATTACACCAGATGCAGGTCGAGGTGAATCCGCTCCAGGTGACGAGTACGAGCTTAAGTGGGAGTTCGACGAGGACTCTTAGCGTTACTACGTGTCTCTTCCTGATGATCAGTAGTGGTGCCTAGTTGGGGTTTGATTCGGGGCCTTGTCGCATGTTGGGTTCTTTTCTATTTTGGCGTCGTAGTCGGGCCATAAGTGTTTGAATGATGTATGTTATTTATGTACTTGATTGACGTGGCGAGTGTAAGCCAACTATGTTATCTCCCCTTTATTATTTACATTAAATGGGATGTTGTGAAGATTGCCTAACTTGCGACATATGCCTTCAATGCGATTATGTCTCTAAGTCGTGCCTCGACACGTGGGAGCTATAGTCGTATCGAGGGTGTTACAAGTTGGTATCAGAGCCTTCCCCGACCTTAGGAGCCCCATTGCTTGATCGTTTTTAGCGGCCGAGTTGTGTCTAGAAAAATGTTTTGAGTCTTTTAGGAATTATATATCGGAGAGCTTAGGAATTCTTTTTACTTCCCAGTCTCCTCATCGCTCTGGTAAGGCATCCTGACATAGAGTTTTGACTCTTCTCTTCTCAAATTTCACTAAAATTTTTTTAGGATCACGCGAGTAACTTGGAATCGTTCTGATGGCTTATGATGAGAATACTGTCTTGGTGCCTCCTGTCAGGGGTTTAGTGGAAGTGTCTCGGGGAGTTGAGCTCTGAGGTGTTGTCATCATAATTTTATCGTTGCAATTCTGGAATACTTGAGATATGTTCGCTGACATCGAAAATCTCTTTTATGCAGTTCATTGGTGAGATAACCTCGACGCCACCCAGTATTGGGGCGGGAGTTCGGGAGTATCGCCATAACTTGTATAACGGATGCTTTTCGAAGGTTGAGGTAGATGGTTTCCGAAGTTTCCTTGGTTATGTGTTGAAGGATGGATACAACTGGATGTACGATTTGCTAGTTTGGGTGAGATATTATGCTTCCCCTGTATCCCCAACACCTGATTGCATAACCGGAAAGGTTCGGGAGTTTCATAGGTGGGAATTCTAGTAGCTCTAGTTTTTCTTCCACGGATATTGGTTTGAGATTGGGATTTCTTACCGATTATTCGTTCTTGATCCGAACCTTGTTGATTTATTTCTCTACCTTAATTCTACGTGGCTTCTCAATTTATGGATATGTGACCATTTCAAGAGGAATGCATTCGTTCATTTTGTTCAGATGTGAAGACTATATGTTCCAATTTTCATTCCGTTGGATTCAGCTTCAATATTTATCTGTCAATGTGCTAATGGTGGTCAACCTCTTCAGGATGGCTCCTCCAACGCGCACGACTCCGAATCTTGATCCGCCACCGCCTCCACCTCCTCCAGAGGCATGGCAAGCTGTGATGGCCGCAACCAATGCAAACACACAGCTGATCATGCAAATTCTCCAAGAGCGCAATCAAGGCAGTCAAGGGAATCAAGGCAGCAATCAGAGTCACTTTGCTACACTCAACCAGTTCCTTGCTAACGGGCCAAAGACTTTCAGCAATTGTGCTGAGGAAACTGATGCTGACGATTGGCTTGTGGATCTGTGTAAGCATTTCGAGTGCAGTAATGTCAGGCCTGAGGACTTTATCAAGTTCGCTTCCTTCCAACTCAAAGATCAAGCTGCAGAATGGTTCCAGCAGTACAAGGACTCCAGAGGAGGACGTGTTATCACTTGGGATGATTTCCGTCGAGATTTCCGAGCTCATCATATTCCTCAGAGCGTGGTTGAAAGCAAGCGTGAGGAATTCCGCAATCTGAAGTAAGGCTCTTTGTCTGTCTATGACTACAACAAGTTGTTCCAGAAGCTTGCCCGCTTTGCCAAGCAGGACGTCCCTGATGAGAAGAGCATGATATATCAGTTTAGGGGTGGTCTCAGAGAAGATATTCAGCTCGCTCTTGTTCTCTTCGAGCCCTTGAGATACGATGAGTTCTACAACATGGCACTGAAGCAAGAGGCTGCTCAGTTGAGGTGTGATGCTTCCAGGAAGCGAGTCAGAGATGTTACTCCTTCTTCCTCTACTCAAGTGGCCAAGCAGCAGAAGTTTTGGCTTCCTCCTCCTCCATTCCGTCAGCCGTATCAGCAGAAGAGTAAAGGTGGCAGTGGTTCTTCCCCCCCCCCCAACCCCGGCTTTCAGAACAAGACTTCATCTCAAACTCCAAGATCGAGTGCTCCGTATCACCGTCCGCTTTCAGAGGTCACGTGCAACAAGTGCCAACAGAAGGGTCACTATGCCAACAAGTGTCTCAACCAGAGGAATCTTCCTCCTCCTCCTCCTCCTGTGAGATCGACAAGTACAGCTGTGGTCAAGCATAACCCCAAGCATGCCAAGGTCAATTTGATGAATGCAGCTCAGGCAGAGGACTCGTCAGATGTGATCATGGGTAACCTTCCTATTAATGATATTCCTGCAAAAGTTCTTTTTGACACGGGTGCATCGCATTGTTTCATCTCGAGACCGTTTTCATCTAAGCATGGTTTGCCTTTGCAAATTTTGCCTAGTCCTTTAGCAGTTGTCTCTCCCGGTAAGCGCATGCATGCTAACTCCATTGCTCCGGATGTTACTATCACTTTGGGTGACTACAAGTTTCTATCTTCTCCAACGGTTCTCGATGACTCGGATATTGATCTTATTCTCGGGATGGATTGGCTTTCTAAGCACAAGGCTCAGCTTGATTGTGCAGCCAGGCAGATTCAATTGACTCATTCGTCTGAGGATGTAATTGTCTTTGCCGCTCGGGATAATACCATCCGTCTGTTTTCTCTCAATGAGAAGGGTGAATTGGATGCCATCTCTCAAATTCCAGTCGTTTGCGAATATCAAGACGTCTTTCCAGAAGAGCTCCCAGGAATGCCTCCGCACCGGCCAGTGGAATTCGTTATTGATCTTGAGCCTGGCACGGAACCTGTGTGCAAGCGTCCTTACATGCTCGGACCTGAAGAGTTGAAGGAGCTGAAGAAGCAACTCGATGAGCAAGAAAGAATGGGTCTCATCCGGCCTAGTTCTTCTCCGTGGGGTTGTGGTGTTCTTTTTGTGAAGAAGAAGGATGGAACGGACCGACTTTGTGTTGATTACCGTCCAGTGAACAAGAAGACCATCAAGAACAAATACCCACTTCCCAACATCAATGAACTGTTCGAACAACTCAAAGGTGCTCAAGTATTCTCCAAGCTTGATCTCCGTATGGGTTATCATCAGATTCGCATTCGTGAAGAAGATATTCACAAGACAGCATTCAGAACAAGCTTTGGTTCATATGAATACACTGTCATGTATTTTGGCCTCGCTAACGCTCCTCCGACGTTCTCTCGCATGATGAATTTCATCTTCAACGCCTACACCAATGACTTCGTTTTTGTCTATCTCGACGACATTCTGGTTTTCTCCAAGAACAAGGAAGATCATGCCAAGCATTTGCGTTTGGTTCTTGATAAGCTCAGAGGACATCAGTTCTACGCCATGTTCTCTAAGTGTGAATTTTGGCTCGATGAGGTTCTTTATCTTGGCCATATCATCTCTGCCAAGGGCATTTCCGTGAATCCTGAGAAGGTGTCTGCAATTGTGAATCGGGAACCTCCTCAGAACGTGAAGCAACTCCACAGTTTCCTCGGTCTCGCAAGCTATTGCAGGAGATTCGTTGAAAACTTTTCCAAGATCGCGAAGCCTCTCTCAAATCTTCTTCAGAAGCACGTGAAGTACGTTTGGTCTCCGGAGTGTGATATTGCTTTCAACACTTTGAAAGAGAAGTTGATCACTGCTCCAGTTCTGACTCCGCCTGATGAATCCAAACCGTACGAGGTCTTTTGTGATGCCTCTCTTCAAGGTCTTGGCGCAGTATTGATGCAAGAGAAGAAAGTTGTTGCTTATACATCTCGCCAGTTGAAGCCTAATGAGAAGAACTATCCCACTCATGATCTCGAGTTGGCGGCAGTTGTGCATGCTCTTTTGACTTGGAGACATCTTCTATTGGGAAGAAAAGTGGACATTTTCACTGATCACAAGAGTCTCAAGTACATCTTCACTCAGCCTAATCTCAACCTCAGGCAAACTCGATGGGTCGAAATGATTCAAGAGTATAATCCGAGTATTGAGTATACTCCAGGCAAGGCTAATGTGATTGCTGACGCTTTGAGCAGGAAGGCTTACTGCAACAGTTTGATTCTTAAGCCTTATCAACCCGAGCTTTGTGAAGTTTTCCGCAAACTTAACCTGCAAGTTGTTCCTCAAGGTTTCCTCGCCAACCTTCAAGTCTCTCCTACCTTAGAAGACCAGATTCGCCAAGCCCAGCTTCTTGATGCTATGGTGAAAAAGGTGAAGATTGGGATTGCCAAGAGTCAGTCCAAGTACAAGTGCTACCGCCTTGATGACAAGGACACTGTCTTCTTCGAGGAACGTATTGTTGTTCCCAAAGGTGACCTCCGTAAATTGATCATGAACGAGGCTCACAATTCTCTCCTCTCCATCCACCCTGGGAGCACGAAGATGTATCAGGACCTTAAGCAAGCTTATTGGTGGACTCGAATGAAGCGCGAGATCGCTCAATTCGTGAATGAATGTGATGTCTGCAGAAGAGTGAAGGCAGAACACCAAAGGCCAGCAGGTCTCCTCCAACCTCTTGCCATTCCAGAATGGAAGTTTAACCACATTGAAATGGACTTCGTGACTGGGTTTCCAAAGTCCAAGCGTGGCAATGATGCTATATTGTTGTCATCGACAAACTCACCAAAGTGGCTCACTTTCTGCCTATCAAAGAGTCGATCACTTCAGCTCAATTGGCGGAACACTATACCTCTCGCATTGTCTCTCTGCATGGTATTCCTCAAGTGATCTCTTCAGACCGTGGCAGCATCTTTACCTCGAAGTTTTGGGATTCTTTCCAGAAGGCCATGGGCACTAACATCTGCTTCAGCACAGCTTTCCATCCTCAAACAAGCGGTCAAGTCGAGCGTGTCAAACAGATTCTTGAAGATATGCTCAGGGCTTGTGTGATCTCCTTCGGCATGAAGTGGGAGGATTGTCTTCCTTATGCTGAATTCTCCTACAATAACAGTTTTCAAGCAAGTTCGGGCAAGGCCCCTTTTGAAATTCTGTATGGCAGGAAGTGCCGTACCCCTCTCAACTGGTCTGAAACCGGTGAACGTCAGCTTTTGGGTAATGACTTAATCACAGAAGCAGAAGAAATGTGCAAAGTCATTCGTGATAACCTCAAAGCAGCCCAATCCCGCCAGAAGAGCTACTATGATAGTAAGAACAGTGATTTGGCTTTTGAGATCGGAGATCATGTTTACTTCCGTGTCTCTCCTATGAAAGGTACTCGCCGCTTTGGTATCAAAGGGAAGCTTGCCCCTAGATACGTGGGACCTTTCAAGATTGTCAGCAAGAGAGGCGACCTCGCCTATCAACTCGAGCTTCCTTCAAACTTTGCAAATGTTCATGACGTGTTCCATGTCTCTCAGCTTCGAAAGTGCTTCAAGACTCCTGATCGCACCGTCAACTTCGAGGACATTGAGCTCCAAGAAGATCTCTCTTATCGTGAGCACCCAGTTGCTATTCTTGAAGAGACTGAACGCAAGACTCGCAACAAGTCAATCAAATTTCTCAAAGTCAGAGTGGTCACACCATTCCGACCATGAAGCTACCTGGGAACGCGAGGATCACCTCCATTCTGAGTACCCAGAGTTCTTTCAGTCCTATATCTCAGGACGAGATCTTTTCATAGTGGTGGAGTGTTGTAACACCCCTGATGTAACTTTCCCAATTTGTACTCCAACTCTTGCCATTTCTGGCGTTGAGTTATATTTATTTCTCGGGTTCAGGTCTTTGTCTCCGTGTGTTGTTTTCGTTTTCATGCATCTCATATCATGTCATCATGTGCATTGCATTTGCATACGTGTTCATCTCATGCATTCGAGCATTTTCCCCGTTGTCCGTTTTGCATTCCGGCGCTTCATTCTCCTCCGGTGGTCATTTCTAGCTTTCTTTTGTGTGTGGGGATTAAACATTTCTGGACTGGACCGAGACTTGCCAAGCGGCCTTGGTTTACTACCGGTAGACCGCCTGTCAAGTTTCGTATCATTTGGACTTCGTTTGATACTCCAACGGTTAACCGAGGGACCGAAAAGACCTCGTGATTGTTGCAGCCCAACACCCCTCCAATTTGGCCCAAAACCCACCAAACTCTGCTCCATCACCTAGAGCGTTCGATCATGATCGCATGGCCGAAAACCACACCTCATTTGGACTCTCCTAGCTCCCCCTATGCCTATAAATAGCCCCCCCCGTTTTTCGGATCTCTCTCCCTCTCCGAAACCCTAGCCAAAAAAGACAGATCTCCGCGCCGCGCCGGACACGTCCGTGCTGGCCGGACAAACCGCCGCCGCCGCCCGCGACGAACCAGGGCGCGCCACGTGGCACCCGGCCGCCTCCACCGACCGCGGCCCGCCAGGCCCATCTCCGGCCCCCGCCTCCACCTCGCCCGGGCCGCCGCCTGCCTCAAGCCGCGCCGCCTCGCGCCCCCTCTTCCCCGACTCCGGCAGCCGGCGCCGCCGCCCGCCTCTTGCCGGCGAGCTCCGCGGTGACCCGCTGCGCGCCTCCACGCCGCCGCCCGCGCCTCCACGCCGCCGCTCCGGCCTCCTCCTCGCCGCCCCTCCCTCGGATCCGGCCACCGACGACGATCTCCGGCGAGCTACAGTAAACCCGGCCATCATCGGTTCCTGTGCCCGAAGCTGGATCAGATCCACCAAGACGGTGAACCAAACGCTCTTGCCGCGCCCGGATCCCTCCGTCCCGGGGCGAACCCGTCCCGCATTGACTTTTTCGCGGAGGTGAAATTTTCTCTAAGTCCCGAAATTGCAAATCCATGTGCCTATGTTCGAGGCCCCGTAACTTTGCATCCGTAACTCCGTTTTGGACATATAGTATATCAGAATGTTCGCCTCGATGAGTACATCATTTCATTCCATTGCATCATTTTCAGTTGAGTGCATCTTGATGCCCGAAATGCTGTTAGAAGGAGGCTTCGTGAGTTAATTGTCAGATCTGCTAGTTCATCTTAGACTTTTGTCATTTTTGCCATGATTATTGTGTGCATGCTATGCCTGTGAGTCCTCATATGTTTTGTTAAGCATCTTGTTATCTTCCCATTGGAGCAACCCATGCATTTTTAGGATGTGTGTGGTGACTTGTGCAAGCTTGCAAAGTGAGGCACCCGGTAAATCTGTTTTCAGGGACTTGGTAGTTTTCACTAAGTCTGGGATTATTTAGTTCATGATGCCATATGCTCATGCTATTTCCTAGTGATCCGTGCCTCTTTTGAGGATGATCAGTAAAGGAGTTTTGTTAATCTTGTTATGATCTATCCATCCATGTCTTTTTTTGCAATTATGGAGCACCCTAGCTTGAGTCAATCGAGCTCTACTTTTGCTTCATGGTGAATCTGGGCAGATCGTCAACTCGTTTGCGATTTTGCCGATGCTATTGTAGTTGATTCGTGCATGCTATGCCATTGTTCTTGCCATGTCTAGCTAGAGTTTTGTGCCTTCTTAATGGATGTATGCTTTCCTTGCTATGACTTGCACCGTAGTGAGTGCATCGATCTCGTTTACATGCCTTCGTGAGTTATATTTCAGCATGTCTCAGTTTTCACCATGTCTGAAAACTAATTGTCTTAGCTATGTTCGTGTGCTTATTAGTATATTTTGTGAACCCTTTTGGCCCCAGGTCACTTTGGGTCTTTTGTTAAGCTTGTTGAGTAGCTCCATGCCATGTTCTTACTTGTCTTAATCAGGTCATGTATCATGTTGTTTTTGTTGCTCCGAAGAGGGCTTCGTGATCTGAAATTTCAGACAAGTGTTAATTTCACTAAGTCTGAAATCTATTTTGCATTTGCGTTTTTGACATGCTTGTTTGAACCTCATAAGGGATGAATTGGCCGTAACTCAGTGCTAGCCTTTTGTTAAGCATCTTGTGTGCATCCCTTCCATGTATTTTGTTGTCATATTTGGTGGCTGTAGCATGTTCATCTCATTGCATTTAGATGCCTACTTCCTGTAAATCGCAAACCGGTGTCATTTTTGAAACGCTTGCCATTTCCAAACCGTAACTCTGATTCCGGCGTTCTTTATATCGTTTTCAAGCGATTTCATCTCATCTTTCCAGTGGAACCCTTGGAATTCCAAGTTGAGGCCAGGTTCATGCATTTCCTGTCGTATCTTGCATTTTGCATCCCGCATAGCATATCATCATTTCATCATATTTCTTGGTCTTGCACGTGGTTGATTGTGTCCTTGTTGCTTGTTTGTCTTGTTTGGGTAGAGCTGGGAGACAAGTTCGCTACCGAGGAGCCCGTTGAGTTTGCTTGTGAGGATCCAGTCAACTCTGACAACTGTGCAGGCAAGATGATCATACCCTCGAAATCACTACTATCTTTGCTATGCTAGTTTGCTCGCTCTTTTGCTATGCCATTGCTACGATGCCTACCACTTGCTTGTCAGCCTCCCAAATTGCCATGTCAAACCTCTAACCCACCATGTCCTAGCAAACCGTTGATTGGCTATGTTACCGATTTGCTCAGCCCCCTCTTATAGCGTTGCTAGTTGCAAGTGAAGATTGGAGGCCGTTCCTCGTTGGAACATTTGCTTACTTGTTGGGATATCATTATATTGCTATGTTATCTTAATGCATCTATATACTTGGTAAAGGGTGGAAGGCTCGGCCTCTCGCCTAGTGTTTTGTTCCACTCTTGCCGCCCTAGTTTCCGTCATATCGGTGTTATGTTCCCGGATTTTGCGTTCCTTACGTGGTTGGGTTATAATGGGAACCCCTTGATATTTCTCCTTGATTAAAGCTTTTCCAGCAATGCCCAACCTTGGTTTTACCATTTTCCACCTAGCCTTTTCTCTCCCTTGGGTTCTGCAGACTCAAGGGTCATCTTATTTTACCCCCCCGGGCCAGTGCTCCTCTGAGTGTTGGTCCACCTGTCAGCTACCGGTGGCCACCAGGGGCAACTCTGGGCTGGCCTACCCGTACCTAAGACAATCTGAGTGTGCCCTGTGAAAGAGATATGTGCAGCTCCTATCGGGATTTGTCGGCACATTCGGGAGGTGTTGCTGGTCTTGTTTTAACCTGTCGAAGTGTCTTGAGTTACCGAGATACCGAGTCTGATCGGAATGTCTTGGGAGGAGGTATATTCCTTCGTTGACCGTGAGAGCTTGTCATGGGCTAAGTTGGGACTCCCCTGCAGGGATTGAACTTTCGAAAGCCGTGCCCGTGGTTATGGGCAGATGGGAATTTGTTAATGTGCGGTTGTAGATAACTTGAACCTTAATTAATTAAAATGAATCAACTGAGTGTGTTACCGTGATGGCCTCTTCTCGGCGGGGTCCGGGAAGTGGACACGGTGTTGGAGTAATGTTTGCGCAGGTTGTTCCTCTAGTTTTACATGCTCGCGCTTTGCCCCCTCTTCTCGCTCTCGTTTGAGAATAAGATAGCCACCATATATGCTAGTCGCTTGCTGCAGCTCCACATATGTTTGCCTTACCCTTCCTATAAGCTTAAATAGTCTTGATCACGAGGGTGCGAGATTGCTGAGTCCCATGCGGCTCACAGATTCCTATTACACCAGATGCAGGTCCAGGTGAATCCGCTCCAGGTGACGAGTACGAGCTTAAGTGGGAGTTCGACGAGGACTCTCAGCGTTACTACGTGTCTTTTCCTGATGATCAGTAGTGGTGCCTAGTTGGGGTTTGATTCGGGGCCTTGTCGCATGTTGGGTTCTTTTCTATTTTGGCGCCGTAGTCGGGCCATAAGTGTTTGAATGATGTATGTTATTTATGTACTTGATTGACGTGGCGAGTGTAAGCCAACTATGTTATCTCCCCTTTATTATTTACATTACATGGGATGTTGTGAAGATTGCCTAACTTGCGACATATGCCTTCAATGCGATTATGTCTCTAAGTCGTGCCTCGACACGTGGGAGCTATAGTCGCATCGAGGGTGTTACACTGCTGGAGGTGGTACTGAGGGTGTAGCGGCTAGTGCTGACAAAGTAGTTCTAGAATCTGGTACTGGAACTGCGGCAGACCTCTGACCTCGTGGCACACGCTGAAAAGCATCAGTAGTTGCCTTTCCTCTCCTCTCCTCAGCTTCCTCCTGGAGCTGCTCAACAGCTATCTGGATTTCAGTAACCTTCAGATCAAGATCATAAAATTTTGTCTCAACAATCCTCTCCAAGCTCTCCTGATTCTGAGTCAGGGTGTCCAAGCCCTTCTCAATACTCAAAGTAGACTGGATCAGATATGCTAGATGATCTTGCTTGCTCTTTAGGAACACCTGAGATGCTTCCTCTACACTAGGCATCTTGGCAGCTTTCTCAGCCTTAGCTTTAGCTCTCTTCTCTTGTGCTTGAGCTGATGACAGTTCATTCTCATTCATGACAACTTCATTATCTTCTAATTTAGGATATAGGGGTAGATGCTCCTTGTCCAACAAGTATGTTCCTGTGCCCATCTTAGAATTGATGAGCTCTTGAATATGTGGAGCATACCCACAACTTCTCTTTTGGTCAGCAGCTGTCCTCTTGATTGTCTCTACAATCAGGCTCATGACTTTAAACTTTTGAGGGACATCAAAGATTTGCAGAAGTTGATTGAATGTCCTATGATCATCTTTGTGATCTCCTGATTTGGGTAGCAATGTGTGCCTTAGGATGGTGTTGATGGTAGGCAGACCAGACAAAAAGTAATGTACAAATCCAAGCTTGTGAGTCTCCAAAGCTTTATCAAGGATCTCTTTATACATGTTTGCCATGGAGTTGTGGTATTTCTTCTTCTTGGCATACACATCCAAGTCATACTCATGTCCCTCTGGGGCATTGATTATCTTGGCCCATTCTTCAACAGTGGATTGGTACCTAGTACCTTCAGACATCCAAACTATCTTCCCATCTGGGTAAAAGTGAGCAGTGGAGTAAAACTGCATGATCAGCTCGTCATTCCATTTTGTGAGATTTTGTCCAACAAACTCATCTATTCCACATGCTTTGGAGCTGTCATATACTCCCGGGAAGTGATCTTCATTCTCCTTGATGTATTCCCAATCAACCCATCTCATGTCACAAACAATGGGCTTCTTGTCGAGCAAAATTGTCTCATAGAAGTCTTGTTGTTCTTTGGTATGAAATCTGTAATCAACTGCAGTCCTTCTCCTCACATCATAGGGATCAGACTGTCTCCACAATCTCAGTCCAGCATCTTTTTTGATGTGCATGTCTTCAGCCACTGGATGAGCATCATTGTGGTCTGGGATCTTGGGTTTCAATTTCCTCAAAACAAGAGACTCATCATCCTCTTCTTCAGCTTGAGGCACTAGGGCCTTGTTCTTCTCTTCTGCAGGAATACTTCTAGTGTTTCTCTTGGGCTTTGACTTCTGAGCTTGAGCTTTGGGAGTAGACTTGGGCTTTAATGTTGCAGCCCCTGACTTGATAGAATCTCCCATAAGCTTCTAAGCTTTGGGTGCTGGAGCATCCTCTTCCTCTTCCTCTTCTTCCGCAGGATCCTGAAACATGGATGATCTCCCTTGGACTCTGGCAGTGGTCTTCTTGACCCTCTCTTTTCTCTTCTTGCCTTCTCCAGCCTTTTTAGGTTCAAGAGTGAACTCCATTGTTTCTTCCAAGGCTGCTTTCCTAGGCTTGGATGTTGGCACTCTCTTGGCAGGTGCCTTCTTGTGCATCCCTAGCTTTGTTGTAGTAGCTGACCCATATTCCTTCTACAAGACTTTCTTTTTTGAGGTGGCCTCATCCTCAATAGCCACATAGTCTTCATCCTTAGAGTCTGAGGTTCTCTTCTTCCTTGCTCTAGTGGCTGCCTTGGGAAAGTTACTATGTGTGATTCTACTGCCCTCATCATAGCTGCTTGAGGGATCTGAACCCTCACTCAATTGCACTTGTTCTTCAGATCTGTTCTGACTATCACTCTGGTCAGACATCTTGGCCCTGTAATAGATGTAGATGAGGTAGAGTGGATGAGCATCACAAAGTGCAGAGTTTTTGAAAAATAGACGAGTCAAAAACTTAGTTTTAGTTCTCCACAGAAAGCATTTCGGAGCTACCGATTTGATAAACTCGGTGATACCGAAGCAGTTTTGGAGCCTAAACTAGTGAACTCGGTCAGACCGAGTCACAGTTCGGTGGCACCGAGACTGCTATGGTTTTACAGAGAATCGAACCCGGTCACACCGATTTGTAATTTTCAGCCAGACCGAAAAAGCATGTGCTATGGCCTAAGCCAAATCGGTGAGACCGATTTCTACAACTCGGTCGGTCCGAGATGAGTTCGCCGCAGACCTAACCCGGAATTTTCAAATCCAATCTAATCTAAAGGAAGTTTTCAGTGGATGGATGGATTGTTTGCATGTGTGGTCATGATCATGGCAAAGCAATGTGCTATGAATCAGAGTTAAGGAATTAGCACATAGAGTCAAACTCTTACCATAGTTTAGCGAAGGTTCGCTACGGCAGCAACGACAGAGCAGATTTCTGTTGACGGTGATGGAAACCAGCGGCGGGAGGTCACTGGCGGCGAGGAGATGATCTGGAGACCTGAGGAGGCAGAGCAGGACACACGCGCGGGCTGAGGAGTTTGAAGAAATTTCCAAAATCTCACCCGTGGGTATATATATCCCGACCCTCTCGGTGTGACCGAGTGGAACAACTCGGTGGCACCGAGATGCAGAATCGCAAGCGGTTACTGCAACTCGGTGTGACCGAAAAGTTCAAATCGGTTGCACCGAGATGGAAAACCTAGATCAACTTAGTGAACTCGGTGTGACCGAAGTGGATGACTCGGTCATACCGAAATGCACAAAGAGGTTTTGGAAGTTTAAGTCTGACGAATCGGGGACTCCGAGTGCTCCTCACACAGAGTGGTTAAAATCTGACTTGATCAAACTTTGTGATGTGGCATGAATAGAGTTTGAGACGAGAAAATCACAGATAGCTAGAGGGGGTTCTTAGGCATTCTTGTCCATCCATTTGGCAAAAGAGAGAAACGCCAAACAATCAAAACAACAAGTGGATGTACTCGAATGAGTAAAATATGCAACCAACCTGCTCAAACAATAAAATGGCAAATGAAATATGTGGCAAAGCATGCACAAACACTCTAGCATCTATCAAGCAATTGGCGATGACTAGGTCATCTATATATGAGTATATTGACTGAGGAATCAAATGAGAACATTTGATCGTAGGTCATACTCATCGTTTAAGCACAAGTGGGGTTTCCA
This sequence comes from Triticum urartu, assembly GCF_003073215.2. Taxonomy (NCBI): domain Eukaryota; kingdom Viridiplantae; phylum Streptophyta; class Magnoliopsida; order Poales; family Poaceae; genus Triticum; species Triticum urartu. The sequence continues at coordinate 582,040,094 of NC_053028.1, forward strand.
CTTTTACATAAAGCATTGTTGTGTTCACACCATTAGAGTTTCTTTAGCTCAATTGATTAGAGTAAAGCTCCCCCTAGATGTGATATCCCTCCTAAGAGAGATGAACTAACCTTGGGTTTTGTCAATGATGACTTCATGTAGGTGTTGAAGATGTAGATGCTCAATGTTGATGTAGATCATTTGGAGCAATCCATTAGAGTGAGTTGCACTTTCAATACCTACACGGGTTAGTCCCACAAGGAACAAACAAGGATATCCATAGACATAGAGTGATGTTCACATAAGATGATGTCCATGAAAGCATTAGGTTACCTTGTCCCTTGTCTTACCAACAAGAGGGTTTGTGACTCCTTGAACTAGTGCAAGATATGGAAGTTGTTTCCACATGTCCTTGCCAAAATATACGAGTGAAGTATGTTGGCGGAGTCACCCTCAAGAACTCTCTAGTTCTTTTTCTTCAGGATCCACACCATCTTGATGGGAATCCTTGGAGTTGTAGTCATACTTGATGAAGTGGAACTTGATGTAGTATTGGGAACCCACTTGACAAAGGCCCTGGGAGCTTCTTCAAATGCATCAATCTCCTCTTAAGGCTTGTCCTTGCCTTTTTGCTTGTGGTCTTATGGTGGAAGATCATCTTGAGCTTGTGTTCCTTGGAAAGAAGTAGGATCATACTTCTCTTGTTGAGGAACAAACTTCGTCTTGGGGTATTGATCTTCTTCCCACTCAACTCCATTGGCATTGAACCTTCATTCAAAACCAATTCCTTGATTCTTCCGGTGCCTTCCTTGCTTGCGTACAATTTCCTAAAATTGCTTACTTCCGGCAAGGCTTTTGTAAACACCTTTCTCTATAATTCCCTTCAATAAGCTATTTTATTGCTCAAGTGTAACTTGGCTAAGAGAATCATTAGTGGAATCAAGAGAACTACTAGAAGCAACAACATTGGATTTAGCATGATTATTGTTACTACTAGAAGAAGAATCTTTCTTACTCTTGTTGCTAGATTTAACTTGTGGCATGTAAGTAGACAAGAGTAAACGCTTGGCATGTAAGAAGAACTTTTCTTGCGAAGATCATCATTGATCGCTTTTAAGAACCCATGCTCTTGCTCAAGGTTGAGCTTTTTAAAGCGTAACTTTTCATGACTCTTTAAAAGCTCTCGATGATTTTCCAAGGTAGTTTCATGAGCTAACTTAAGAGTGTTTAGTTCTTTAGTTAGACGCTCAATCTCCTTCTTATCATCGTAATTCGTTTTATCTTGATTAGCATGATTAATAGCAAGTTCATCATAGTTTTCATCACTAGAATCGTCAACAAGTAAATCATCATCACCTAGCAAATCATGTTCATCACTATTGAAATCAACATACTTGGGGTGTGATACCTTTGGGCCTTTAGCCATGAAGCATCTTCCAATTCCTTTATTTGGTGACTCAAATATTTCGTAGGAGTTGGTTGACACAAGTGCTAGACCGGCAACACCTTCATCTTGAGTATATTCGGAGTCGGAGTGGTAACTTCTCTCGGAGTGATTGTCGGAGTCAGAGCCGGATACCCATTCACCAACATGAGCTTGATGTCTCCGTTTTGTGTAGCTCCTTGATGATTTGTCCTTCCTTTCCGAATCCTTGCTTCTCCGTGATGTTCTTCGTTCATAATGGTCATCTCTACTCCTTCTCTCTCTTGGTGGTGATTCTTCTCTTCTACTTCTTCTTTTGGGAGAATCTTCTCTTATTTTGTGGGGAGCCGTACACTCATTGGAGTAGTGTCCGAGTCTTCCACAATTGTAGCAATTACATTCACGACTTGAAGATCTTTTGTTATTGTAGGACCTTGACTTGGGACTTCTTTCCTTGCTTCTATTCTTGTAGAACTTGTTGAAGTTCTTCACCATTAGGCTCAATTCTTCATTAAAGGCTTGTTTCTCACCTGATGATGTGGGAGCATCACATGAGGCTTTGTAAGCACCACTTGACTTGTTGTGAAGCTCTTCCTTATCCTTAAGTGACATCTCATGAGCAACAATTCTTCCAATGAATTCCGTTGGCTTGAGATCTTTGTAATTGGGCATCATTTGGATCAATGTGCACATGGTATCATATTTTCCATCCAAGGCTCTTAGGATCTTCTTGATGATGAATCTATCAGTCATCTCTTAACTTCCTAAGCCGACAATCTCATTTGTGATGAGAGCAAGCCTAGAGTACATTTCAGCGACACCTTCACCATCCTTCATTTTCAACTTGTCAAGTTGAATTTGAAGCACATCCAATTTGGATTCCTTGACGGAGTCGGTACCTTCGTGCATATCAATCAAAGTATCCCAAATTTCCTTTGCATTCTCAAGACGGCTAATTTTGTTGAATTCTTCGGGGCACAGTCCGTTGAAGAGAATATCACAAGCTTGAGCATTGTATTGTAGCATCTTCAACTCTTCCATGCTAGCTTCACGGTTCGGTTCGCTCCCATCAAAGAATTCACCTTGCAAGCCAATACACACAATAGCCCAAACGGCGGGGTTATGTCCAAGAATATGCATTTTCATCTTATGCTTCCAACTAGCAAAATTAGTACCATCAAAGTAAGGACCTCTACGATGGTAATTTCCCTCGCTAGACGCCATACTCTCATAGGTTGCGAAACCAAGGCTATGATCACCAAAAGCTATGGAAATCAAGGCAAATGGAGACCAAAGCTCTCATACCACTTGTAGGATCGAAAGTATGTCTAGCGGGGGGGGGGGGGGGGGTTAGACTACTTGACCAAATAAAAATCTAGACTTTTCCCAATTTTAAGTCTTGGCAGATTTTAGCAACTTAGCACTAGTCAAGTAATCAAGCTACACATGCAAGTCTAAGGGTATAGCAGCGGAACGTAAAACATTGCACATGAAGGTAAAGGGGGGAGTTCGGAGGGAGCAAACGCAATGTAGACACAGAGATTTTTTGGTGTGGTTCCGATAGGTGGTGCTATCGTATATCCACATTGATGGAGACTTCAACCCACGAAGGGTAACAGTTGCACGAGTCCACGGAGGGCTCCGCCCACGAAGGGTCCACGAAGAAGCAACCTTGTCTATCCCACCATGGCCATCGCCCACGAAGGACTTGCCTCACTAGGGTAGATCTTCACGAAGTAGGCGATCTCCTTGCCCGTACAAACTCCCTGGTTCAACTCCACAATCTTGACGAAAGCTCCCAAGTGACACCTAACCAATCTAGGAGACACCACTCTCCAAAAGGTAATAAATGGTGTGTTGATGATGAACTCCTTGCTCTTGTGCTTCAAATGATAGTCTCCCCAACACTCAACTCTCTCTCACTGATTTGGATTTGGTGGAAAGATGATTTGAGTGGAAAGCAACTTGGACAAGGCTAGAGATCAAGATTCATATGGTTGGAATGGAATATCTTAACCTCAACACATGAGTAGGTGGTTCTCTCTCAGAAAATGTATGATGAAAGTGTAGGCATGTTCTGATGGCTCTCTCCACGAATGAAGAGTGGGTGGAGGGGTATATATAGCCTCCACACAAAATCTAACCATTACACACAAATCACCAAACTTGGTGGGACCAAATAATGAAACTCGGCTGGACCGATTTAGTTCAAAATGTGAACGTTAGGATTTTCGGTGGGACCGACATGTCAACTCGGTGAGACCGATTTCATTAGGGTTAGGGCATAACATAATCTCGATGAGACTGATTACACAAACTCGGTGAGACTGATTTTGGTAATAAGCTAACCAGAGAGTTGGTCAGGCAAACTCGGTGGGACCGATTTGCTCATCTCGGTTGGACCGAAATGTTACGAAGGGGAAACAAAGAGTTTGCATTGCAAACTCGATGGGACCGACCACTCATTTCGGTTGGATCAAGATGTTATGAAGGGAAATAGAGAGTTTACAATCCCATCTCGGTGAGACCGAGATCCCTATCGACGAGACCGAAAAGACTAGGGTTTTGTGGCAGTGGCTATGTCAACTGAACTTGGTGGCTGTCGGTGTCAAAACCGGTGGATCTCAGGTAGGGGGTCTCGAACTGTGCGTCTAATGCTGATGGTAATAGTAGGCGGGGGCCACAATGTTTACCCAGGTTGGGGCCCTCTCGATGGAGGTAATACCCTACTTCCTGCTTGATTGATCTTGATGATATGAGTATTACAAGAGTTGATCTACCATGAGATCGTAGAGGCTAATCCCTAGAAGCTAGCCTATGATTACGATTGTTGTTGTCCTACGGACTAAACCCTCCGGTTTATATAGACACAGGAGGGGGCTAGGGTTACACAGAGTCGGTTACAGAGAAGGAGATCTACATATCTGAATCGCCAAGCTTGCCTTCCACGCGAAGGAGAGTCCCACCCGAACACGGGACGAAGCCTTCAATCTTGTATCTTCATAGTCCAACAGTCCGGCCAAAGTATGTAGTCCGGCTGTCCGAGGACCCCCTAATCCAGGACTCCCTCATTAGCCCCTAAACCAGGCTTCAATGACGATGAGTCCGGCGTGCAGATTGTCTTTGGCATTGCAAGGCGGGTTCCTTCTCCGAATACTCCATACAAGATTTTGAACACAAGGATTGTGTCCAGCTCTGTAAAACAAATTCCACATACCACCGTAGAGAGTATAATATTCCACAAATCTAATCTGCTGACAACTTTTCATAACGTGACGTCCTGCCATGGTCCGGTCATTACGAACCGTTTTTCCCAGCCTGCCACTGCACATGTTGCGAGGCGATTTTATTGGCATGTCTTGTCGAAGCAGAGATCGTGTTCCCCTTATCATGGGATTCTCATCAATACAGGTGCGGGTAACCCAATCGTGCTTGTTCGTATGACTCCTCGATTTTAGGCAAGTTCCAAACGGCCACGCGGAGGACGCTTGATATTCACCCTCTTTATAAAGGGGCCAAGGCCTGTCCTTTTCTTCTCGTGCTCGATCCTTCCCTTCCCCCACCTCGAGTTCCAACACCCAAGGCTCAGGCTAAGCGCTTCGGACCTTGAACCATGTCCGGATCCAACCTTCAAGGTCGGTGGATGGCACAGAGGAGGACATCAAGAAGCTAAGGGAAGCCAGGTATCTGACCGCCAAAATCCCACACAGGCTGCCTGCTCAAGGGCAGGTCATCCCTACTCCCGAACCCAATGAGAGTGTCGTATTTGTTTCCCACTTCCTCCGAGGGCTAGGCTTTAGTCTTGATCCCTTTGTTAGAGGGCTTATGTTCTATTACGGGCTTGATTTCCACGATCTAGCTCCAGATTCCATCCTTCACATCTCGTCGTTTATCGTCGTGTGTGAGGCCTTCCTCCACATCACCCCACACTTCGGCTTATGGCTCAAGACCTTCAATGTGAAGCCGAAGACGATCGATGGGTGACACACAGAATGCGGCGGTGCCATAATAAGCAAAGGCGCCGATGCTCTATGGACAAAGGGTTCCTTCCCAAAGGTGTCCAACTTATGCCAGCGGGAGTGGTTTTACATCACAGCTCCCCGAGGTACAAAGTGGGCAGCTGCCCCCGCCTTCCGCTCGGGCCCCCCGCCACAACTAGCGTCATGGGTCAACAAGGGGCTGGACTGGGGGCCAGTTAATGATGTGCTGACATTGCAAAGTCGCATCCGAGATCTCCTCAAGTGGGATGTCAGTCTTGTCAAGGTAATGCAAGTTATGCTAGTTCGTCGGGTCCTGCCATGCCAACGTCGATCTCGCCGTATGTGGGAGTTCAACCCGGAAGCACCCTGAACTATTCAACAATTCTTCAGCGTGACGCTCGAAGAGATGTATGGGTTGTTCTTCGGATCACGAATGAAGTGTCCGGACACCATCGAGGATGCGGGTCTCAACTTCAACCGTCTAGATACCCACGTAATTAATTCTGCGGCCGAACAAGCTGTCTTTTTATTTGTCACAACATCATTCTGAAAAAAAGTCGCTCTCGGCCAGGACTGGATAAGAAAGGCGGAGAGGATCAGGTGTTCGCCCCCTTCCCGAAGGCTCACCGGATCCTGTACTAGCCAGGATGCTTGAGCACGCACCTTATCAAGTGCCATCAGGGGAAGATAAAGGGAGGAATAAAGAAGCCGAAAGCGGGCTTCACACATTACTCATCCAAACCGGGGGAATTAGTGTCTCCGCGGAGGAGGATAATCGGGGAGAAGAATCTAGAATCCCCTCTCCCCAAGGAAGGAAAAGGACCGCCTCTGAAGACTTGGAAACGATGGTTTCCAAAACGAGGGAAGAAACCTTCGCTAGGGGGGCCTGCCCCGGAGGGCATCCTTACCATACAGCACCCGTAAGTGAACAAGAGTACTTTGGTAAATATATCCTGCTTTATCTCCAAGGACAATAACCGAGACATATATCTTGCAGTCCGGCTCGTAGCCCTTCTCACAGAGTTCGTCTTTGGGGGATCTTCTTCTGGAGATGATGGAGAGCGAAATGCCTCCCCCTGTCTCCCCGCCTCCTGGGGCGGACGACCCTGAGGTGTCATTGAGGGAGTCCTGGATTAGGGGTCCTCGGACAGCCGGACTATATACTTTGGTGGACTGTTGGACTATGAAGATACAAGATTGAAGACTTCGTCCCGTGTCCATATGGGACTCTCCTTTGCGTGGAAGGCAAGCTTGACGATTTAGATATGTAGATCTCCTCCCTTCTAACCAACTCTGTGTAACCCTAGCCCCTCTGGTGTCTATATAAACTGGAGGGTTTTAGTCCGTAGGACAACAACAATCATACCATACGCTAGCTTCTAGGGTTTAGCCTTTCCGATCTCGTGGTAGATGAACTCTTGTAATACTCATATCATCAAGATCAATCAAGCAGGAAGTAGGGTATTACCTCCATCGAGAGGGCCCGAACCTGGGTAAACATTGTGTCCTCCGCCTCCTGTTACCATCCGCCTTAGACGCACAGTTCGGGACCCCCTACCCGAGATCCGTCGGTTTTGACACCGACATTGGTGCTTTCATTGAGAGTTCCACTGTGCCGTCACGGTAAGGCCTGATGGCTCGCCTTGTTGTCAGGGACATCGTTACCTTTGGGGGAGCCCTGGCTGTAGGCCAAACTCTCCGATTAGGCGGCTTCGTCGTGACCGCCCCATCGGCTGTCGCGCCGACGATGACTTCTCGGGTCATCAAAAACAGCCTCCACGTCGGCTCGGGATTCCCCGAGCAGATGGATCCAATGGAGCTCTCTTCTTTGAATGAGCTGTTGGATCGCATCGCCGCCTTGGGAGTCGCTATGGATTATGATCGGATCGGGCTTAAACCCGACCAAAGGGAGATTAACTCTCCACCGGTTACCCATCAGATAGCGGTGGTGGAGGAGCAATGCGGCGATTCTTCCTCTATTTTGAGGACAAACTATGTTCGGATTCCCGAGCTCTCCGAGCCGGATACCCGTCTACGGGAGGACATGGCCCAAGCTTCGAACCTGGAATCAAACAACGGGCTAGTACCGTTGGGCAACGTCCCAGAGCCTGAACTACCAAGCTCGGAAACTCCTTTGGGTCTCAGACCGGGCCAGGGTTTGGACTTAAATCTACCCGCCCACCCTCACATAAGTGATCTTTCCCATATTAGACAAGAGCCCAAAGAGACAGTACATCACTATTGGGCTAGATTCCTCCTTGCAATAAGCAAGGCGAAGGACTGTCGCGAGGAAGACGCAATTTCATTCTTTTGCAAAAATTGCACGGACAAGGGAATCCTCAACGCCATAAGTCGCCGTGATATAACACACTTCACTGACTTGGCGTCCATAGTATGGAAGTATTATGCGATGGAAAGCACTTGGAAATCCCAAACAGAATTCTGGGATCCTCCGGCTCTAACTAAACTCTCTGTCCGAACTAAAAGGGTGTACTCTTGGAAGTCACCCAATCCAATTACAAAGAAGCCAAAACCCACTACAGGGCACGGAACGGTATTGGAGGGATGGCTCAATGGGCCATGCAAAATTCACAGTACATCGGATACCATGCCAACACACAGCCTTAGAGCATGTTGGATACTCCGGCAGGTGGCCAGGAGCGGCGAGGATCTCCTCTTCAACAATACCGCAGAGCACCCTCCCGCGGAAAATAACAATACAGTACTGACAGTCTTTGAGACTTTCACCTCAAACAATAGGCGCAAGCGGGCACTTCGCAGCCTCGCCAAAGTCTGTGACGTCGTAGCGATAAATCCATGGAACGACATGGCCATAACCTTCAATGCCAGTGACGAACCTCAATTCCGCACAGCCCGAGCTCCAGCCGCTTTGGTCCTTAGTCCAATTGTGGACAGCTTCCGGCTTACTAAAGTACTCATGGACGGTGGCAGCGGATTAAACCTCATCTATGAGGAGACTCTTAGAAAAATGGAAATAGACAAGAGCCGCATTGAGCAAAGTAGCACGACCTTCAGAGGAATCATCCCTAGTCGGGAGGCACGATGTGTGGGAAAAATCACACTAGATGTGGTATTCGGCACGCCGGAGAATTACAGGTCTGAAGAAATCACATTCCAAGTGGCCCCGTTTAGCAGCGGATACCACGCCCTTCTAGGGCGAGAGGCATTCACGATCTTCCAAGCTATACCCAATTACGGTTACATGAAGCTCAAGATGCCCGGTCCCAATGGAATCATCACTCTCGCTAGTGATCCGGACATAGCAATCAGTGCCGAAAACAAAACCGCCGCACTGGCCCTCGAAGCGTTGTCCGAAGCCCTCGCGGCCGAAGAACTAACTACGCTGCGCTCTACAGTGGACAGGGACGACGTGATACTTGACAAAAGACCCAAGTCCACCTCTTTTAAACCAGCGGATGGAATAGTCAAATTCCAGGTCCATCCAACGGACCCTACAAAACATCATCCATCGGGGCACAGCTGAACCCCACAACAGACGCTGCACTGCGGGAGTTCTTACGCGAGAATTGGGACATCTTCGCCTGGCATCCTTCATATATGCCAGGCATCCCACGCAGGCTGGCCGAGCATAGCCTAAACATTCTAAAGGAATACAAGTCGGTCTAGCAAACTCTTCGGCGTTTCCCCGAACCCAAGCGACAAGCCATGCGAGAAGAACTAGCCAAGTTACTCGAGGCCGGATTCATTAGAGAAATAAAACATTCGGACTGGCTAGCAAACCTGGTGATGGTACCAAAGAAGGACAAATCCTGGCGCCTATGTGTCGATTTTAAGGACCTTAACAAAGCTTGCACCAAGGATCCCTTCCCCCTCCCCCGCATTGACCAAATTATCGATGCTACCGCGGGACACGACTCATTGTGTTTCCTCGACGCATACTCCGAATACCATCAAATCAAGATGGCGGAGCCCGATCAAGCCGCAATGACATTCATTACCCCATACGGCCCCTTCTGTTTCAACACCATGCCTTTCGGGCTTAAAAACGCCAGTGCGACCTATCAACGCATGATTCAGACATGCTTGGAAGCACAAATCGGAAAAACAGTGGAGGCATATGTAGACGATGTGGTGATTAAAACCAGACACATCGAATCTTTGATAGACGACTTGAGGCTCACGTTCGACAATCGCCGAACATATGACATTAAGCTCAATCGGAAAAATGCGTTTTCGGCGTACCCGCCGGAAAGCTCTTGGGCTTCATCATTTCCAACAGAGGAATTGAAGCAAATCCGGCTAAAATGCAAGCTCTGTCATAGTTGGCTATCCCAACAAACCTCAAGCAAATCCAGAAATTAACTGGATGCATGGCTGCCTTAAGCCGCTTTATCTCCCGATTGGGAGAAAAGGCATTACCTCTTTATCGCCTTCTTCGTCACACTGAACACTTCGAGTGGATGGACGCGGCTACGGCCGGATTGGAAGAAATAAAAGCTGCGTCAAATATCGGCGAACCAATGATGTTATATATAGCGGCAACACACCAGGTTGTAAGCGCAGTGCTCATCATTGAACGAGAAACGGTTGGACATAAGTTCCCGCTTCAAAAGCCGGTATACTACGTATCTACTGTCCTCACTCCATGCAAATCCCGCTACCCACATTATCAAAAGATAGCATACGCGGTCTTCATGGCATCCCGAAAACTATGACACTACTTTCAAGAGTGTTCAATTATGGTGGCCTCCGAGGTTCCACTCAACGACATTATAAACAACCGCGATGCCATGGGCTGGATTGCTAAATGGGCTATTGAGCTCCTCCCGTTCGACATATCTTACAAACCACGGCGAGCCATTAAGTCACAAGTACTGGCCGATTTCGTCGCCGAATGGACAGAAGCCAAACTCCCTAAAGAATACGACGCGTACTCCAATTAGATCATGCACTTCGACAGCTCTAAAATGCTGGTGAGTCTGGGAGCAGGCGTCGTCCTGACATCCCCAACCGGAGATACAGTCCAATACGTACTCCAAATATTATACACAGACTCCAACAACGCAGCCGAATACGAGGCCCTGTTGCATGGTCTCCGGATGGCAGTCTCCATGGGCATTCAATGCCTAGAAGTGCGTGGGGATTCGAACCTCGCAATATCTCAAATAAATGGAGATTTTGATGCCAAGGACCCAAAAATGGCGGCTTATCGCAATGCCATCCTCAAAATGTTAGCTCGATTCGAGGGGCTCGAATTCCACCATGTGGTCCGAGAAAACAATCAAGCGGCGGATATCCTTGCCCGAATCGGTGCTAAGAGCGACCCTGTCCCACCTAATATCTTCTTGGAAAGGCTGTTTAAGTCATCCGTGGTGTGGGAAGGGGACACCGGCAAAAATAGCCCAGATCCGGCCACAACACCAGACCCCAAACACTCTGACGTAATCGGAGGCTCCGCCACCGAGATAACACCTTCGGCCCACGTGATTATGGCTGTCATCGCCCCGTGGACAGAACCCTTCTTGGCTTACCTAAATAGGCAAGAACTCCCTGAGGACCAAAATGAGGCACATTGCATTGTGCGGCGGTCTAAAGCCTACAAGGTCCACGAGGGAGAGCTTTATAAGAAAAGCGCTACCGGAGTACTGCAAAGGTGCATCTCCGAGGAGGAAGGATGGCAACTTTTGGCAGAAATTCATGCTGGACTCGGCGGCCATCACGCCGCAGCTCGGGTCCTTGTAAGTAAGGCCTTACGTACAGGTTTCTACTGGCCGAAAGCTCGAGCAGACGCACAAGATCTCGTTCAACATTGCGTCGGTTGCCAGCTCTTTACAAACCAAAGACATATGCCACCCACCTCCCTCCAAACAATCCCCATTACTTGGCCCTTCGCGGTCTGGGGGATTGATATGGTTGGACCCCTTAAAGGAGGAAGCCATAAGAAAAAGTACCTATTGGTCATGGTGGATAAATTCACCAAATGGGTAGAAGCCAAACCAGTTAAAACGGCCGAATCCGGACAAGTGATAGATTTCATATCCGGGGTTGTACACCGCTACGGTGTCCCCTGTCGTGGTAACGATTCCGACAATAAGAGAGGGGTAGGTTAAAGGAGCATGATCTATAGAGATGCATATGGGTGACACGATGGTTTTAGCGAGTTCGGGCCTCTCACGGTGGAGATAACAACCCTACGTCTCATGCTCCGGAGAGGCTTTGTTTTATCTTAGTATGTATCCGGAGATTACAATGAGAGGAGAACGGATCCCCGTAGTCCTGAGACTAATGGTGAAAAAGAGAGAGAGATGGAAGAAAAAAGCCCCCTAGTCTAGTGGTGGGGGTGGCTTATATAGAGTGCGCCACCCCCTCACCCCTTATGTTACACGGTGGAGCATCAATGCCATAATGCCTCCCCACTACAAAACCGTCATGCTGACTATTGGTCTTTGCATATCCAAGTGAGTTACATGGCCGAGTGGAATGAGCTCGTCGAGTGAAGTACCATGCTCCGAGTGGTTGTTGCTGTCCGAGTGACTTTCAAGTTGTGGTACATCTGGACAGCGATCTGGCCTAGGGGCCCAGTACAAAGTATACAGTGTCCATGGGTAGGGCCTTTAGGTCAGGCCTGTTACCCTACCCACAATACATGTCCTCGTCATTAGCCCCCGAATCGGTCAAGGTTGAGCGGGTCGAGTCGAGGTGAATTCCCAGATGAGTCGAGTGCTATGGAGGCACTTATGAACTCCCTCTGGTCACCCGGTGATCTTATCTCCATGTTGTGCCTTGACGGATTCAAGACTGCATGGTGTCCGAGTGAAATGAGCTCAAATGGGTCCGCAGAGGAGCGTTAAACTCACCTTATAGTAATTTTTTTGGAGTGATTTGGAGCTGGTCCTACATCGAGTAACTGATTACTCGGAATTTCTTTACGCCTGGAATGTGTCTTTTTTTGTTGTTTGTCCGTCACTCAGACCGGGCGGACCGTTCCAAGTGGATACCATTCCAGTGGGGGCACGCTGAGTGCACCCACTGGGTGTAGTCCCCGAGACTGCCGTCGACTGCGGGCAGTCGGCGGGGGTCTGAGAACTAAAAATCTTCTTAGCTAGTACTGATCGAACTTGTTCTTCTTTGACTCGGAGGTCGGGTAATTCTGGAGCTGGTTTTGCATCGAGCAAAATGTTTCTTTCTGAGTTCTCTTTCAGTGGGGGCATGCTGAGTGCACCCACTGGGTGTAGTCCCCGAGCCTCTGTCAGACTAGATGAGTCTGGCAGAGGGTTTAAGTCTCCTGGTAAACCTCCATGTAGTCGGCATGGTAAATATCTTTGTCTGAAATTGAGTCAATTGGATGGATCTTCAAGCGCTTGGCATGGTAAATAAGCTCAGCCTGGAGCTGAGTCAGTCGAACTGATCTTCGTGCACTTGGCACTATAAATAAATTCAACCTGGAACTTGGTCAAGCAGGTGAGCCTTTGTGCTCTCGGCACGAGCAATGAATTCGGCCTTGAAACTACCGACTGTAGAAAAATGCTGGACACTCCAGGGAGTAACCGTTCCAGTACTACTTCTTATATGAACCGTCATGTTTTGCATGAAGGGGGTATTTGTAAGAGTACATTGTATCCGAAGAGGAGTTTTGTTTTCAGCCCTTTGCATGAAAGGTGCATTTTTCCGAGTGGACGTGCTTCCCGACTAATCAGAGTATGTTGACTGCGACGAAAAACTTGGTGGCACTCGTATGTCTCCCGGAGGAGATAGACTAGTGGTCTGACATGGACGTGCCATGAAACCCAAATGGCGAGGCTAGTGTGTGGGCTGACTCTCCGTAGAGATGCCACTCATTATCCCAGGGGAACACCAGCACATGCCATCTCTGAGTCCAAGTTTGTGAAACTAACGCCTTGGAGCCTAGGATAAGGGCCAAGTGTATTCGTAGAGGAGTGTCATTTTCACCCTTTTGCAGTCCTGAAGATGACTTCAAGAAATGATTTGGGCGATCGTCCGAGTGGACAGTACTACCCTTATAGATTTTTGGCGGAACGAGCATGTATGGTTAGAAAGATATTCCTGATGTGATCAATGGGTTGATCGAATGGGCGTAACCCCTGAGGGCAACATGGCCAATGGATATGCGTAGCCCCCGAGTGATGCTCGAAAGAGGTAAGGTTGCTACAGAGTGTGATATAAGGTTTGATCATATGAGTAACTTAGTCATTCCCGTGCTAAGGGTGTAGAGGTAAAGACATGTCCAACTGATGGTGACGCGCGAGGTGCCCGAGGGGCGATGATATGTACAACCGAGTGATGACGCGTGGAGCGACCGAGTGGTGAAGACGTGCCCAACCGAGTGGCGACACGCGGGATGGCCGAGTCATGATGTGCGAGGTGGTCGAATGATGAAGATGTGCACAACTGAGTGGCAATGCGTGGGGCGGCTGAGTTGTGAAGATGTGCACAACCGAGAGGCGACGCGCGGAGCGGCCGAGTGGTGAAGACGTGCACAACCGAGTGGAGACATGCGAGACGGCCGAGTGAGGATGCGCGAGGTGGCCGAGTGAAGGACTACGTGTCCAGCCAAGTGGTGATGCACGGGGACGGACGGGTGAGGATGCGCAAGGTGGCCGAGTGACGACGCACGGGGCAGCCGAGTGAAAGATTGCGTGTCCAGCCAAGTGGCTGAAACGGTCTTCGAAGGAGTTAGCCAGATGCTTTCGAATCTAATGTAGCGAAGAGGTCGATGTAGTGTGGTTGCGACACGACAAGACCGGCGTGACAACTGAGTCTGAGTAGGAATGAAGATGGCGCGCAGAGCGTCTGGGTGATTATAAAACTTGTCAAAGTGGCGGATCGAATGCACTTGTTGAAGTGAAGGATCTAACTGGTGATGAAGTACTCGACCACTCAGGAGAGTGTCATTCCAAATGAGATGCAGCCCCCGAGTGCCGCGTAGCCCCCGTGTGTACTACAGGCTTCGACAACGGACATGTTGGAATACGAGAAATATAGTTTTGAATGGATGATTTGTAATTCATCGAGCCGGACTCGGGTAAAGATGAGGAGAAGCTTCCAAGTGATGCTCGAAAGAGGCAAACTCGCAAAGGGGTGAAGTGTGAAGTTTAATTATAAAAGGACTTATCTGTCTCATGCCTGACGACGAGGTCTATATCATTGATACGATGCAGAGGATTCCACAGAGGGGTTGGACGGATGTGTTTGAAGTCAATAGAGCGACAAGGTTGGTGTTGTGGTGCTCTAGGACCGGTACGGTGACCGAGTCCGAGCAGCGATGAAGTTGGCGCATAGGGCCGTCGAGTGATCGTGTAACTTGTGTAAAAAAAGGCACAAGCCAACGAAATAATTTCTCGAGGAAATTTGATGTGTGCTAAAATGATTTGTGTGAATAACACCCATAGACACCCACTGGGAGTGCAAGGGGCTTGATGGTTAACCAACAAGAGTCTGAAAGAGCGAAGGATTCGAACTTGTCGAAGTGACGGATCCGACTGAATTCGTTGGAGTGCTGGCTCAAGTAAAACGGAAGTGTACTATTCCGACTGAGTTGCAGCCCCCGAGGACCGATGCAAACTCGAAATGAAGAACACATGATATTCGTGAATGACGTATGCGAAAAAATAGATGTTGGACTCGGGAGTCACATAACCAATGCTAAGCCAGTATGTGGAAATAAGCAGCCGAGCGTAGAGGTATACTCGGTGGCGTGGCCTCCAAGTGAACGTGATGTGTGAATTACAGGATACTCGGGAATGCGGAAATAACAGAATGTAGTGCATGTAGAATGACTTAGCGGTCTGAAGGTGCGCGAGTGGCCGACTGTGAAGATGTGTTCACCTGATGGCGATGCGCGGGGAGGCCGAGAGGTGATGAGGTGACGAACCGATGGCGACACGCGGGACGGCCGAGTGGTGATGAGGTGACCAACCGATGGCGACGCGCGGGGCGGACGAGTGGTGATGAGGTGACCAACCGATGGCGGCGCGCGGGGCGACCGAGTGGTGATGAGGTGACTAACCGGTGGCAACGCGCGGGATGGCCGAGTGGTGATGAGGTGACCAACTGATGGCGACGCGCGGGGCGGCCGAGTGGTGATGAGGTGACCAACCGATGGCGACGCGCGGGGCGGCCGAGTGGTGATGAGGTGACCAACCGATGGCGACGTGCGGGGCGGCCGAGTGGTGATGAGGTGACCAACCGATGGCGACGCGCGTGGCGGCCGAGTGGTGATGAGGTGACCAACCGAGTGGCGACGCGCGGGGTGGCCGAGTGGTGATGAGGTGACCAACCGATGGCGACACACGGGGCGGCCGAGTGGTGATGAGGTGACCAACCGAGTGGCGATGCACGGAGCAGCCGGATGGTTATGAGGTGACCAACCGAGTGGCAACGCATGGGGCGGCCGAGTGGTGATGAGGTAACCAACTGAGTGGCGACGCACGGAGCGGCCGAATGGTTATGAGGTGACCAACCGATGGAGACGCGCGGGGCGGCCGGATGGTCATGAGGTGACCAACCGAGTGGAGACGCACGGAGCGGCCGAATGGTTATGAGGTGACCAACCGATGGCGACGCGTGGGGCGGCCAAGTGGTGATGAGGTGACCAACCGATGGTGACGCGCGGAGCGGCCGAATGGTTATGAGGTGACCAACCGATGGCGACGCGCGGGGCGGCCGAATGGTTATGAGGTGACCAACCGAGTGGCGACGCACGGAGCGGCCAGATGGTTATGAGGTGACCAACCGAGTGGCGACGCACGGTGCGGCCGAGTGGTGATGAGCGGAGCGGCCGAATGGTTATGAGGTGACCAACCGATGGCGACGCGCGGGGCGGCCGGATGGTTATGAGGTGACCAACCGATGGCAAGTTGATGAAGATGTGTCGAATGGTAGCGTCCCGCGGAGTGACGATGCGCGGAACGCCGGAGTCGAGTGGTCGCGACCCGCAGAGTGACGATGCGCGGTCCCATGGATTGACGATGCGTGGAGCGCCGGAGTCGAGTGGTCGCGTGGTCGAGTGGTCGCGTCCCGTGGAGTGACGATTTGCGGAGCGTCAGAGTCTGGCAAGTTGATGAAGATGTGTCCATCTCAGCGGCGACGCGCGGGGCGGTCAAACGGGCAAGTTGACGAAGACATGCCCAATTTAGCGGCGACGCGCGGGGTGGCCAAATGGATAGGTTGATGAAGACGCGCCCAACTGAGCGACGACGCGCAGGGCAACCGAGTGAAGTAGACGTGTCCCGTGAAGTAACGATATGCGGGGCATGCGTGTGAAGTAGATGCGTCCCGCGAAGTGACGATGCGCGGGACAGCCGAGTGGCTATGCGTGGGATGAAAGATTAGTGTAGACGCGTCCGACTAGGTGACATCCGACTGATGACAACACGCGGGTGGCCGAGTCACTACACGTTTGTTGTCTGGATGTAAAGAGTTAGCCTGCAGATCAGTAGTTCGAGTGGGAGCTTTATCCGAATAAACATGAATCTCTAGTTATATACGAATATAAAAAACTTATCTGCACGTCGTCGTGTTAGTCGCTCGAAACGAAACATTCATTCAAGTGAACTGCTGTCCGGGGTCCACGACGGGCGAGTGACCCTGCACGTTAGTAGCAAGTATATCCACGAATATTGTTTTGCTGGACTAAAGTGTCCCTGCACGGATTGCTATTTTGCAAGGATTAAAGACCAGGGATGGTTATGCATGCATGCACAATTAACCGGCGCAGGAACCGTGGAAGTTTTGGCTGCAGTAAATGGGTAATTGGTGCTTAAAAATACTCACCTAATTGGCCGCTTAATGAGGTGATTAACTTGACGAAATGGTAACTCGCCCATGAATTGCACTTGGGTCAAGTGAGTTTGCCAATTGAGTGCATGCATGCACCAGCAATACCAAACGGGAGTGCATGGAAGCGTGCCTGGGTCAACCCGGGTGGAGCATGCAAAGATACGTGCATGCGCGACATAACTTTCTGGTACGGACGCATCTAGAGGTAATTACCCATAACGGGGCACACAAAGAGACTGTGTATGCAGAAAGAGAGAGCGCGCCCTGTGCGGAAGAAAAGAGGAGGTGGAGCACCGTGTGATGACCATTAATTGGCCGCCGTAATTAGGCACTCACTCCATGGAGTAACCGGCGTTGGAGGAAATCCATACCTAATTGGTCGCTTAATGAGGCGATCACCTCAACGAAACGACCAACACACTACACGAAGAATTATGAAGCTCACGTTATGCAATATGGATTGTGGGGTACGTACTCTCCAATGCAGATGACGCAGACGAAGGAGACACATGTGGCAGGGTAGCATGTGCTACCGGTGATGTAGGCAAGGGCCGGCGAGCGCGCCGCTTAGTGGCACCTGTGGCGCAGGGCCACAGAGCGCACCACAAGGCGGGCGAGCACAGCGATGGGCCGGCAAGTGCGGCCCAGGGCTGGTCGAGCACGACGTAGCACTTCACCGCTCCAATGGTCGGACGGGTCTGATCTCCTCGCCCACTCGTCCGCATGTGCGTTGGCCATGCGCGAGAGAGCGGTGACGGTGTTCGCAGACGAGATCGAAGATGACGAGTGAACGGTGCAGAAGGGCAACATGATTGAAGAAATAACCATCCACATCATGGCTCAATAGACGCCATGCCCCAAGGTGGGCGCCAACTGTCGTGGTAACGATTCCGACAATAAGAGAGGGGTAGGATAAAGGAGCATGATCTATCAAGATGCATATGGGTGACACGGTGGTTTTAGCGAGTTCGGGCCTCTCACGGTGGAGATAACAACCCTACGTCTCGTGCTCCGAAGAGGCTTTGTTTTATCTTACTATGTATCTGGAGATTACAATGAGAGGAGAACGGATCCCCGTAGTCCTGAGACTAATGGTGAAAAAGAGAGAGAGATGGAAGAAAAAAGCCCCCCTAGTCTAGTGGTGGGGGGTGGCTTATATAGTGTGCCACCCCCTCACCCCTTATATTACACGGTGGAGCATCAATGCCATAATGCCTGCCCACTACAAAACCGCCATGCTGACTATTGGTCTTTGCATATCTGAGTGAGTTACTGATGTCTACTACGCAACCTTCTTCTTGTAGACGTTGTTGGGCCTCCAAGTGCAGAGGTTTGTAGGACAGTAGAAAATTTCTCTCAAGTGGATGACCTAAGGTTTATCAATCCGTAGGAGGCGTAGGATGAAGATGGTCTCTCTCAAGCAACCCTGCAACCAAATAACAAAGAGTCTCTTGTGTCCCCAACACACCCAATACAATGGTAAATTGTATAGGTGCACTAGTTCGGCGAAGAGATGGTGATACAAGTGGTATATGGATAGTAGATAATAGTATTTGTAATCTGAAATTATAAAAACAGCAAGGTAACTAATGGTAAAAGTGAGCGTAAACGGTATTGCAATGATAGTAAACAAGGCCTAGGGTTCATACTTTCGCTAGTGCAAGTTCCCTCAACAATAATAACATAATTGGATCACATAACTTTTCCTCAACATGCAACAAAGAGTCACTCCAAAGTCACTAATAGCGGAGAACGAACGAAGAGATTATGGTAGGGTACGAAACCACCTCAAAGTTATTCTTTCCAATCAATCCGTTGGGCTATTCCTATAAGTGTCACAAACAGCCCTAGAGTTCGTACTAGAATAACACCTTAAGACACAAATCAACCAAAACCCTAATGTCACCTAGATACTCCAATGTCACCTCAAGTATCCATGGGTATGATTATACGATATGCATCACACAATCTCAGATTCATCTATTCAACCAACACAAAGGACCTCAAAGAGTGCCCCAAAGTTTCTACCGGAGAATCACGACGAAAACGTGTGCCAACCCCTATGCATAGGTTCATGGGCGGAACCCGCAAGTTGATCACCAAAACATACATCAAGTGAATCACGTGATATCCCATTGTCACCACAGATATCCACGACAAGACATACATCAAGTGTTCTCAAATATTTAAAGACTCAATCCGATAAGATTACTTCAAAGGGGAAACTCAATTCATTACAAGAGAGTAAAGGGGGAGGAGAAACATAATATCCAACTATAATAGCAAAGCTCACGATACATCAAGATCGTGCCAAATCAAGAACACAAGAGAGAGAGAGAGAGATCAAACACATAGCTACTGGTACATACCCTCAGCCCCGAGGGAGAACTACTCCCTCCTCGTCATGGAGAGCACTGGGATGATGAAGATGGCCACCGGAGAGGGATTGCCCCCTCCGGCAAGGTGCCGGAACGGGTCTAGATTGGCTTTCAGTGGCTACGGAGGCTTCTGGCGGCAGAACTCCCGATCCAATCTCCGTTCTGGAAGTTTTACGATACGTAGGTATATATGGGTACAAGGGGTACGTCGGTGGACCGAAGGGGGGGCCACGAGGCAGGGGGCGCGCCCCCTACCCTCCTGAGCACCTCCTTCATCTTCTGACATAGGGTCCAAGTCTATCCGGTAGATTTCCTTCCAAAAATAACTTCTCCAGTTGATTTTGTTCCGTTTTGACTCCGTTTGATATTCCTTTTCCTCGAAACACTGAAATAGGCATAAAACAGCAAATCTGGGCTGGGCCTCCGGTTAATAGGTTAGTCCCAAAAATAATATAAAAGTGGAAAATAAAGCCCAATATTGCCCAAAATAGTAGATAATATAGCATGGAGCAATCAAAAATTATAGATACGTTGGAGACGTATCAACATCCCCAAGCTTAATTCCTGCTCGTCCTTGAGTAGGTAAATGATAAAAAGATAATTTTTGATGTGGAATGCTAGTTGGCATAATTTCAATGTAATTCTTCTTACTTGTGATATGAATATTCAGATCCATAAGATTCAAGACAAAAGTTCATATTGACATAGAAATAATAATACTTCAAGCATACTAACTAAGCAATTATGTCTTCTCAAAATAACATGGCCAAAGAAAGCTATCCCTACAAAATCATATAGTCTGGCTATGCTCCATCTTCACCACACAAAATATTTAAATCATGCACAACCCCGATGACAAGCCAAGCAATTTTTTCATACTTTTAATGTTCTCAAACTTTTTCAATCTTCACGCAATACATGAGCGTGAGCCATGGACATAGCACTATAGGTGGAATAGAATGGTGGTTGTGGAGAAGACAAAAAGGGAGAAGATAGTCTCACATCGACTAGGCGTATCAACGGGCTATGGAGATGCCCATCAATAGATATCAATGTGAGTGAGTAGGGATTGCCATGCAACGGATGCACTAGAGCTATAAATGTATGAAAGCTCAACAAAAGAAACTAGTGGGTGTGCATCCAACTCGCTTGCTCACGAAGACCTAGGGCATTTTGAGGAAGCCCATCATTGGAATATACAAGCCAAGTTCTATAATGAAAGATTCCCACTAGGATATGAAAGTGACAACATAGGAGACTCTCTATCATGAAGATCATGGTGCTACTTTGAAGCACAAGTGTGGTAAAAGGATAGTAGCATTGCCCCTTCTCTCTTTTTCTCTCATTTTTTTGGGCCTTATCTTTTTTTATGGCCTCTTTTCTTTTTTTTATTTGGGCTTCTTTGGCTTATTTTATTTATTTATTTTCGTTCGGAGTCTCATCCCGACTTATGGGGGAATCATAGTCTCCATCATCCTTTCCTCACTGGGACAATGCTCTAATAATGATGATCATCACACTTTTATTTTCTTACAACTCAAGAATTACAACTTGATACTTAGAACAAGATATGACTCTATATGAATGCCTCCGGCGGTGTACCGGGATGTGCAATGATGCATGAGTGACATGTATGAAAGAATTATGAACGGTGGCTTTGCCACAAATACGATGTCAGCTACATGATCATGCAAGCAATATGACAATGATGAAGGGTGTCATAATAAACGGAACGGTGGAATGTTGCATGGAAATATATCTCGGAATGGCTATGGAAATGCCATAATAGGTAGGTATGGTGGCTGTTTTGAGGAAGGTATATGGTGGGTTTATGGTACCGGCGAAAGTTGCGCGGTACTAGAGAGGCTAGCAATGGTGGAAGGGTGAGAGTGCGTATAATCCATGGACTCAACATTAGTCGTAAAGAACTCACATACTTATTGCAAACATCTATTATTTATCAAAACAAAGTATTATGCACATGCTCCTAGGGGGATAGATTGGTAGGAAAAGACCATGGCTCGTCCCCGACCGCCACTCATAAGGAAGGCAATCAATAAATAAATCATGCTCCGACTTCATCACATAACGGTTCGCCATACGTGTATGCTATGGGAATCACAAACTTCAACACAAGCATTTCTCAAATTCACAACTACTCAACTAGCATGACTCTAATATTACCGTCCTCATATCTCAAAACAATCATCAAGTATCAAACTTCTCTTAGTATTCAACACACTCATAAGAGAATTTTATTATTCTTGAATACCTAGCATATTAGGATTTTAAACAAATTACCATGCTATTTAAGACTCTCAAAATAATCTAAGTGAAGCATGATATTTCATCTATTTCTTCAAAATAAAACTACCACCATGCTCTAAAAGGTATAAGTGAAGCACTAGAGCAAATGCTAAACTACTCCGAAAGATATAAGTGAAGATCAATGAGTAGTCGAATAATTATGCAACTATGTGAAGACCCTCTAACATTTTAGAATTTCAGATCTTGATACTTTATTTGAAAAGCAAGCAAAGCAAAATAAAATGAAATTCTAAGAATGGCAAACATCATGTGAATAAGCAAAAACTTAGGATCAACCGAAACTAACCGATAGTTGTTGAAGAAGAAAGGTGGGATGCCAACCGGGGCATCCCCAAGCTTAGACGCTTGATACTTCTTGAAATATTATCTTGGGGTGCCTTGGGCATCCCCAATCTTGAGCTTTTGTGTCTCCTTAATTCCTCTCATATCACGGTCTCCTTAAATCTCAAAAGCTTCATCCACACAAAACTCAACAAGGACTCGTGAGATAAGTTAGTATAAACCATTGCCAAAACCTTATCATACTCTACTACAGAAAATCACTAAAATTATTATTCAATATTGCATACTAAATGCCTCTGCATATTTAATAGTCCTATCCTCAAATAGAATCATTAAACAAGCAAACATATGCAAACAATGCAAACATAACAGGAATCTGCCTAAACAAGATAATCTGTAAAGAATGCAGCAACATCCAGACTTCCCTAGATCCAAAAATTATGAAAGAAAATTCCCACTGTATTAAATTTATCAGAGCTTAATATGCAAAATGTTTCAACATTTTATCACATTCTGAATTTTCTAGGGAATTATTGCAACAACGGTAAACTTTCTGTTTTCAAACAGCAACATGTATACTTGTAGCATAGGCATAGTAAAGGCTATAAATGACACTTTTATTGAAATAAAAGATGCAATACAATGTTATAAATAACAGCAAGAAAATCCTAACAAAATAAATTGACGCAACAAGAAAAACACATATCGTGTGGCGAATAAAAATATAGCTCCAAGTAAAGTTACAGATGAACGAAGACGAAAGAGGGGATGCCTTCCGGGGCATCCCCAAGATTAGGCTCTTGGTTGTCCTTGAATATTACCTTGGGGTGCCTTGGGCATCCCCAAGCTTAGGCTCTTGCCACTCCTTATTCCATAGTCCATCAAATCCTTACCCAAAACTTGAAAACTTCACAACACAAAACTTAACAGAAAACTCGTAAGCTCCGTTAGTATAAGAAAATAAATCACCACTTCAAGGTACTGTAATGAACTCATTCTTTATTTATATTGGTGTTAAAACTACTGTATTCCAACTTCTCTATGGTTTATAAACTATTTTACTAGCCATAGATTCATCAAAATATGTAAACAATACACGAAAAACAGAATCTGTCAAAAACAGAACAGTCTGTAGTAATCTGGATCAAACGTATACTTCTGGAACTCATAAAATTCTCAAATAAATTGCTGGACCTGAGGAATTTATCTATTAATAATATGAAAAAAATTAACTAAATATCACTATCCAAATAAAAATGGAAGAAATTCTCGTGAGCGCTAAAGTTTCTGTTTTTGACAGCATGATCAACAAGACTTTCCCAAAGTCTTCCCAAAGATTCTACTTGGCACAAATACTAATTAAAAGCATAAAACCACATCTAAACAGAGGCTAGATGGATTATTTATTATTAAACAGGAACAAAAATCAAGGAGCTAAAATAAAATTTGGTTGCCTCCCAACAAGCGCTATCGTTTAACGCCCCTAGCTAGGCATGATGATTTCAATGATGCTCACATAAAGGATAAGATTTGAAACATAAAGAGAGCATCATGAAGAATATGAATAGCACATTTAAGTCTAACATACTTCCTATGCATAGGGATTTTGTGAGCAAACAACTTATGGGAACAATAATCAACTTGCATAGGAAGGTAAAACAAGCATAACTTCAAAACTTTAAGCACATAGAGAGGAAACTTGATATTATTGCAATTCCTACAAGCATATATTCCTCCGTCATAATAATTTTAAGTAGCATCATGAATGAATTCAACAATATAACCATCACATAAAGAATTATTTTCATGATCTACAAGCATAGAAAATTTACTACTCTCCACATAAGCAAAATTCTTCTCCCGACAACTTCCGAAGCGAAAAGTTAACTTTCTACATCGCTCCATTCTGAAGTGGCTATCAAGCACTACTCGGAAGAACGCCTTTCGCTCATTTTAATGCAATACCGCATTACGCTTCTCTCAAGCTTAAGATGCCCGGTCCACGTGGCACCATCACAGTTAGTGGAAATACTAAGCGTTCTCTACGTGCGGAAGAATGTGCAGCGACTTTAACAGCCGAGCACTAGACGGCCTCACCAACCAGAAAAAATGACAGGTCGTCAAGACCACGGACACGGTTAGGCAAGTCCAGTGCACTACTACATATACATGAGATTGGTTTGATGGTCAAACCCTCATAGATGGTACCAGGGGCTTCCCACGTGTAATCAGGGCTAGTCCGACTCAACTTGACTTATCTTGAATTTTAATGGTTTATTGATAATAACCAATTTTCTGGCATGGAAACTTTCACCTAAGTTCTTCTCTTTTATAGATGACAATCGTGCTACACCCGGCCAGGACATGGCACAACGGAGACACAGGCGCAGACGTGTAGCAGGGACCTGCTCAAAGGTTTCCTTTCAGA
>NC_053028.1:582065672-582108994 GCF_003073215.2 Triticum urartu
ACACCTGTAGAGCTCCTTTATAATCACCCAGTTACGTTGTGACGTTTGGTAGCACACAAAGTGTTCCTCCGGCAAACGGGAGTTGCATAATCTCATAGTCATAGGAACATGTATAAGTCATGAAGAAAGCAATAGCAACATACTAAACGATCGGGTGCTAAGCTAATGGAATGGGTCATGTCAATCAGATCATTCATCTAATGATGTGATCCCGTTAATCAAATAACAACTCTTTGTCCATGGTTAGGAAACATAACCATCTTTGATTAATGAGCTAGTCAAGTAGAGGCATAATAGTGACACTCTGTTTGTCTATGTATTCACACATGTATTATGTTTCCGGTTAATACAATTCTAGCATGAATAATAAACATTTATCATGAAATAAGGAAATATATAATAACTTTATTATTGCCTCTGGGGCATATTTCCTTCAACAAGTATGTGGAACTATCATTATCAACCTTACATCTTTTGGTATTCACACTATGAATATGTGTAGCATTACGCTCGAGATTCATTAAGAATAAACCATTCACCATCGGAGCATGACCATAAAACATATCTCTCATATAAATAGAACAACCATTATTCTCGGATTTAAATGAGTAGCCATCTCGAATTAAACAAGATCCTGATACAATGTTCATGCTCAAAGCTGGCACTAAATAACAATTATTGAGGTTTAAAACTAATCCCGTAGGTAAATATAGAGGTAGCGTGCCGACGGCGATCACATCGACCTTGGGACCATTCCTGACGCGCATCGTCACCTCGTCCTTCGCCAGTCTCCGCTTATTCCGCAGCTCCTGCTTTGAGTTACAAATGTGAGCAACCGCACCTGTATCAAATACCCAGGAGCTACTACGAGTACTGGTAAGGTACACATCAATTACATGTATATCACATATACCTTTAGTGTTGCCGGCCTTCTTGTCCGCTAAGTATTTGGGGCAGTTCCGCTTCCAGTGACCACTTCCCTTGCAATAAAAACACTCAGTCTCGGGCTTGGGTCCATTCTTTGGCTTCTTCCCGGCAGCTTGCTTACCGGGTGTGGCAACTCCCTTGCCATCCTTCTTGAAGTTCTTCTTACCCTTGCCTTTCTTGAACTTAGTGGTTTTACTCACCATCAACACTTGATGTTCCTTTTTGACTTCTACCTCTGCTGATTTCAGCATTGAATATACCTCAGGAATGGTCTTTTCCATCCCCTGCATATTGAAGTTCATCACAAAGCTCTTGTAGCTCGGTGGAAGCGACTGAAGGATTCTGTCAATGACCGCGTCATCCGGGAGATTAACTCCCAGCTGAGTCAAGCGGTTATGCAACCCAAACATTTTGAGTATGTGCTCACTGACAGAACTATTTTCCTCCATCTTACAGCTGAAGAACTTGTCGGAGACTTCATATCTCTCGACCCGGGCATGAGCTTGAAAAACCATTTCAGCTCTTCGAACATCTCATATGCTCCGTGTCTCTCAAAACGCTTTTGGAGCCCCGGTTCTAAGCTGTAAAGCATGCCGCACTGAACGAGGGAGTAATCATCAGCACGTGTCTGCCAAGCGTTCATAATGTCTTGGTTCTCTGGGACGGGTGCGTCACCTAGTGGTGCTTCTAGGACATAATCTTTCTTGGCAGCTATGAGGATGATCCTCAGGTTCCGGACCCAGTCTGTGTAGTTGCTGCCATCGTCTTTCAGCTTGGTTTTCTCTAGGAACGCGTTGAAGTTGAGGACAACGTTGGCCATTTGATCTACAAGACATATTGTAAAGATTTTAGACTAAGTTCATGATAATTAAGTTCATCTAATCAAATTATTCAATGAACTCCCACTCAGATAGACACCCTCCAGTCATCTAAGTATAACATGATCCGAGTTAACTAGGTCGTGTCCGATCATCATGTGAGACGGACTAGTCAACATCGGTGAACATCTTCATGTTGATCGTATCTTCTATACGACTCATGCTCGACCTTTCGGTCTTCTGTGTTTCGAGGCCATGTATGTACATGCTAGGCTCGTCAAGTCAACCTAAGTGTATTGCGTGTGTAAATCTGGCTTACACCCGTTGTATTCGAACGTTAGAATCTATCACACCCGATCATCACGTGGTGCTTCGAAACAACTAACCTTCGCAACGGTGCACAGTTAGGGGAACACTTTCTTGAAATTATTACGAGGGATCATCTTATTTAAGCTACCGTCGTTCTAAGCAAATAAGATGTAAAACATGATAAACATCACATGCAATCAAACTGTGACATGATATGGCCAATATCATTTGCTCCTTTTGATCTCCATCTTCGGGGCTCCATGATCATCGTTGTCACCGGCATGACACCATGATCTCCATCATCATGTCTCCATCATCGTGTCTTCTTGAAGTTGTCTCGTCATCTATTACTTCTACTACTATGGCTAACGCTTTAGCAATAAAGTAAAGTAATTACATGACGTTTATGTTGACACGCAGGTCATAAATAAATAAAGACAACTCCTATGGCTCCTGCCGGTTGTCATACTCATCGACATGCAAGTCGTGATTCCTATTACAAGAACATGATCATCTCAGACATCACATATATCATTCATCACATCCTTTGGCCATATCACATCACAAAACACTTGCTGCAAAAACAAGTTTTACGTGGCTGCTATAGGTTTCTAGCAAG
The DNA here is from genome assembly GCF_003073215.2 of Triticum urartu. Taxonomy (NCBI): domain Eukaryota; kingdom Viridiplantae; phylum Streptophyta; class Magnoliopsida; order Poales; family Poaceae; genus Triticum; species Triticum urartu. The sequence continues at coordinate 582,068,346 of NC_053028.1, forward strand.
AACGTTTCTTACCTACGCCAAAACCACAATGTGAATTGCCAATTTCTATTTACCCTTCATAAGGACCCTGTTCATCGAATCCGATCCGACTAAAGTGGGAGAGACAGACACCCGCCAGCCACCTTATGCAACTAGTGCATGTCAGTCGGTGGAACCGGTCTCACGTAAGCGTACGTGTAAGGTTGGTCCGGGCCGCTTCATCCCACGATGCCGCCGAATCAATATAAGACTAGTAACAGCAAGATAATTGACAATATCGACGCCCACAACTACTTTGTGTTCTACTCGTGCATAGTAACTACGCATAGACCTAGCTCATGATGCCACTGATGGGGAACGTAGCAGAATTTTAAAATTTTCTACGCATCACCAAGATCAATCTATGGAGTCATCTAGCAACAAGGGAGAGTGGAGTGCATCTACATACCCTTGTAGATCACGAGCGGAAGCGTTCAAGAGAATGGGGTTGATGGAGTCGTACTCGACGTGATCCAAATCACCGAAGATCCTAGCGCCGAACGGACGGCACCTCCGCGTTCAACACATGTACGGAGCGAGGACGTCTCCCACGCCTTGATCCAGCAAGGAGGAGGGAGAGGTTGAGGAAGAGGGCTCCAACAGCAGCACGACGGCGTGGTGGTGGTGAAGCTGCAGTACTCCGGCGGGGCTTCGCCAAGCTCTTATGGAGGAGGAGAGGTGTTGGGGAGGGGAGGGGCTGCGCCCTGGATGTTATTATCAGCCCTCCCCTCACCCCTCTATTTATAGGGGAAGGGGTCCGGCCCCCACTAGATGAGATCTAGAGGGGGGGCGGCGGCCAAGGGGAGGGGGGCTTGCCCCCCAAGCAAGGGGGCGCCCCCTTAGGGTTTCCCCCCAACACTAGGCGCATGGGCCCTAGGGGGGTGTGGCGCCCCAGCCCACTTGGGCTGGTCCCCTTCTCCATACAGCCCATAAGGCCCTCCGGAAGAGGTGGCCCCTCCCGGTGGACCCCCGGAACCCCTCCGGTGGCCCCGGTACAATACCGATATGCCCCCGAACCTTTCCGGTGACCGTATGACAACTTCCCATATATAAATCTTTACCTCCGGACCATTCCAGAACTCCTCGTGACGTCCGGGATCTCATCCGGGACTCCGAACAACATTCGGTAATCACATACAAGTCTTCCTAACAACCCTAGCGTCACCGAACCTTAAGTGTGTAGACCCTACGGGTTCGGGACACATGCAGACATGACCGAGACGACTCTCCGGTCAATAACCAACAACAGGATCTGGATACCCATGTTGGCTCCCACATGCTCCATGATGATCTTATCGGATGAACCACGATGTCGAGGATTCAACCAATCCGTATACAATTCCCTTTGTCAATCGGTACGTACTTGCCCGAGACTCGATCGTCGGTATCCCAATACCTTGTTCAGTCTCGTTACCGGCAAGTCACTTTACTCGTACCGTAATGCATGATCCCGTGATCAACCACTTGATCACATTGAGCTCATTATGATGATGCATTACCGAGTGGGCCCAGAGATACCTCTCCGTCATACGGAGTGACAAATCCCAGTCTCGATTCGTGCCAACCCAACAGACACTTTCGGAGATACCTGTAATGTACCTTTATAGTCACCCAGTTACGTTGTGACGTTTGGCACACCCAAGGCACTCCTACGGTATCCGGGAGTTGCACAATCTCATGGTCTAAGGAAATGATACTTGACATTCAGAAAAGCTATAGCAAACGAACTACACGATCTTTGAGCTAAGCTTAGGATTGGGTCTTGTCCATCACATCATTCTCCTAATGATGTGATCCCGTTATCAATGACATCCAATGTCCATAGTCAGGAAACCATGACTATCTTTTGATCAACGAGCTAGTCAACTAGAGGCTCACTAGGGACCTGTTGTGGTCTATGTATTCACACATGTATTACGATTTCCGGATAACACAATTATAGCATGAACAATAGACAATTATCATGAACAAAGAAATATAATAATAACCATTTTATTCGTGCCTCTAGGGCATATTTCCAACATGTTGGTCCAACCTGAGCGATGCCCGGCGTCCCCTGTGCAACCAGGGTCTATGCCATCCCGACGTCTGGCTCATCTAGTGTGCCCTGAGAACGAGATATGTGTAGCTCCTATCGGGATTTGTCGGCACATCCGGGCGGCTTTGCTGGTCTTGTTTTACCATTGTCAAAATGTCTTGCAACCGGGATTCTGAGTCTGATCGGGTCTTCCTAGGAGAAGGAATATCCTTCGTTGACTGTGAGAGGTTGTGATGGGCTAAGTTGGGACACCCCTGCAGGGTTTGAACTTTCGGAAGCCATGCCCGCGGTTATGTGGCAGATGGGAATTTGTTAATGTCCGGTTGTAGAAAACTTGACACTTAACTTAATTTGAAATGAATCAACCGCGTGTGTAGCCATGATGGTCTCTTCTTGGCGGAGTCCGGGAAGTGAACACGGTTCTTGTGTTATGCTTGAACATAAGTAGTTTCAGGATCACCTCTAGTTCACGACCGTTGCGTTGCTTCTCTTCTCGCTCTTTTTGCGTAAGTTAGCCACCATATATGCTTAGTGCTTGCTACTGCTCCACCTCTCTACCCCTTTCCTACCCATAAGCTTAAATAGTCTTGATCTCGCGGGTGTGAGATTGCTGAGTCCTCGTGGCTCACAGATACTTCCAAAACAGATGCAGGTGCCGATGATGCCAGTGCAGGTGACGCCACCAACTCAAGTGGGAGCTCGATGAAGACCTTGATCGTTGTTTTATTTCGTTCCCTGTTGATCAGTAGTGGAGCCCGGTTGGGACGATCGGGGATCTAGCATTTGGGGTTGTCTTCTTTTACTTTGGTTCCGTAGTCGGACCTTGATTGTATTCTGGATGATGTATGTATAACTTGTATTTGTGTGAAGTGGCGATTGTGAGCCAACTCTTTATCCCCTTCTTATTCAGTACATGGAATTGTGTGAAGATTACCCCTCTTGCGACAAACCTACCATGCGGCTATGCCTCTAAGTCGTGCCCGGACACGTGGGAGATATAGCCGCGTCGTAGGTGTTACAAGTTGGTAATCAGAGCCATCCCCGACTTAGGAGCCCCCTGCTTGATCGAATCACTGACGTTGTTGAGTCTAGAACAAAATGTTTTGAGTCTTAGGATTATATATATCGGAGAGTAGGATTCTTTTTACTCCTCAGTCCCTTCGTCACTCTGGTGAGGCCTCCTGACGTACAGTTTTGACTCTTCTCTCCTCAAATTTCACTAAATTTTTTTAGGATCACGCGGGTATCTTGGAATCGTTCCGATGGTCTTGTGACGAGAACATTGTTCTTGGTGCCTCCTGACATTTAGGGGTTGTGGCAGTGTCCCAGGGAGTTGAGCTCCGAGGTGTTGTCGTCACAATTTTATCGTTGCAGTTCTGGAATACCTGAGTTCGCCGACATTGAAAATCTCTTTTATGCAGTTGTTGGTGAGATAACCTCGATGCCACCCAGTACTGGGGTGGGAGTTCGGGAGTATCGCGATAACTCGTAAAACGGATGCTTTTCGAAGGTTGAGGTACACAATTTCCGAAGGTTTCTTTGTTATGTGTTGAAGGATGGATACAACTGGATGTAGGAATTGTTAGTTTGGGTGAGATATTATGCTTCCCCTGTATCCCCAACACCTGATTCCATAACCAGAAAGTTTCGGAAGTTTATAAGTGGGAATTCAAGTATCTCGTAGGATATCTTTCCAACAGACACATCATAAGATATGGGATCTATCATATGTTTATTTCCGGCTTATTTTGCAAGCCAATCCTTTGTTTTATTTTTCAGTTGTGGTACTCGAGTTGCTTCAAAGTCAAGTGTTGATTCCATGCCTTCCCTAAGTGGTGTTCTCATATTCCTATGTGAATACAAATACTTTTTGATCATCGAGGTTGTCATGTCAATTCTTTCCAACCGGTGCGATTCTCTTCAAGATGATCATATCATTTTTCCCATTCGCAAGATCCAATCTCAGTTTTTCCTCAACGGTGTTTGTTTCATCCGTATCCAAGTTGGCTTTGTTTTCCCGCCCTCCCACCCTTTTTCTTCGAGGACTCAGATTTCTTAATCAAGTATCAATTTTATTCATGTGAAGACTCTTCATTCCTTTCCTTCAATGTTCTTATCCGGTGATTCTCAAGAAGATACTAACGGAGCTTCAAGTTATCATTCTTCGTTCTTTTCTTTTCTGGTGGATTCAATTCAAGCTTTGGTGTTGAGCATAGTCCTTTAATTTGTCCAATGCTTTATCATGCCGGTGCACCTCTTAATCATCCACTTCTCGCTATTCAATTTTTCCAGAGTGCTGAAGATATCTCAGAAGATTTGTGTCTCCATTATCAATCCGCTCAAGATATCTTGAGGTTGTTATCTCTTTTGAGCCATTTAATTCAACCGGTGCTATCTCTCTTGTAAATCATTTCAACGGTGCTTTTCTTTGAGTGGGCCCTAACCCACAGGTCTTTTCCCAGGCTCTTACCTGACTTTTCTAATTCTTTCCGGAGTTATTCTCAAATTCATTTCAAAGTTTGACGTGAGAATGAGTTATCATCAATCAAATGTCTTTCTCCAAGATCTTTCAAATTCTTTTCATCGTTCGTTCAATCTTTCTAATTTTCATTCCGGAGTGCCTCAACAATTCATGATGGTGTTTCTCATCGTCATTCTCAACATTTGAAGATCGAAGAAGAGTTTCTCTTAAATCTTGCTCCATTCTCTTCAAGATTCATGGTTCTAGCTTGATGCCAACCTCTCATAATTGTTTTCGATTGTGAGAATTCTTTTCACTCATACAGAGCAATTCAAGAGTCTTTCAGATTGATTCCCCGAAGGCCATCATCTCAGAATTATTCATTCTCAGCGTGTAGCTATCGTTCTTCAAATCTTACCGGTGAATCATTCAAATATCCTCTAATCAGCTCGGGATCTCTTCGTTCACTTGTATCTAAATTCTCTCAAGTATCTCCGTTCATTTTCTAACTCTTCCCGGTGTTTCGCTATCTTTTCTTCGTTCGTTTTTAATTCTTACGGTGGTTCTTTCAACATTCCTCTTCCGTTGTTATCCTATCAATTCATTCGTTGTTTCCGAATCCCACCGGTAGTTCCATCAAGACCTTATTCAAGTTTGCGCTATGTCTCTCTTAATCCTTTCAACGAGAATAAGTAGTATGCCAAATCCATTGCTTGTCATTAATTTAATTGGTGAAGGATAAGCATAATGTAGTTCTTATTTTTGTATCATCAAGTGAAGACAATTCCTTATTCCGGAGGTTCATCAAAATTCTTGGTTTCAATTGTTTCATCTTTTCTTTTCCCAGAGTTCCAAGCTCTCTCAAGTATGTCACCACGAAACTCCATTTAAATCATCGCAAGGCTTCACCTTGTGTTTTCAACTTCTCTTTCTGTTCGTTATCCTTTTGTTTACCGGAGTTCTTCATGGAGGCTCTACATGGTGGTCCGTATAGGATTCTTTTCATTCTTCAATTGTTCTTCAAGATATCTCTCGAAGTTTTGATCCGCCAAGCTATATACTCAAAATTAAATGTGGTGCAAAACACATGTTTTGTTTTGAGGAGTTCAAGTATTCTTCATCTTGCATTCCAAAGTGTAGTCCTTCCTATCTTATCTCTTGAGATGGTGTTATGTCATTCCTGGTAATTTCTCCTCGTGTTTCATGATTCTCAAATGTCAAGAAGGACATATTCTAAATCCATCATTTTCTCTTCATTCAAAAGACCTTTCCAACCAATCAATCTTTTTGTTGGAGTTATATTGGGTCATATTTCACCTAAAGCCTATCCTAAGGATGGTTGCGACTATGGTGCTTATCAATGATCCAATCCTCTCCTTCCCTATCTCGGTGAAGAAGTTTTTCATCTTTTCTTTGTTCCCGATCAATCTTTATTTTCGGTGGCAGAACTTCACCTCAGTTTTGAGATGTTTTCCATAAGCCCACTACAAGATTATTTGTTTCGTTGATGGTATTTCCAACAAATCCGTTTTAACCTTCTTGGAAGGATGCTTTCAAATTCATTTGACGTAGAAGATGTTGTTTTCTTCTTTGTTACTTTCAGCCCGTTCAATCTTTTGTTCCGGAGGCAGTGTGTTGTTGATTTCATCAAGTATCGTCTCATCTTGTAAGTTCATATTCTATGCCTTCCTTTTCCAACCGGAGTGTTGTCATAATTGATCTTTATCGTTCCTTGTACATCTTGTTTCTACCGGAGTGCTTGAATGTACGTCTTGTCCATTGCAACCATTTTCTTATGTCTTTCAACCTACAAGGCTCTAGTAAAGTTCCTTGTTCCTCTTTTCTGACGGAGTGTTTTCAACTTTGCTCATCTTCATTGTATTCTTTCTTTCAATTTTGTTCAACCTCGCAAGGTTCTTTGGTTTCACTCGTTTGTTAAAGAAGCAACTTTGTTTTACCTCTTCCTCTTCTGCTTCCCTCCGGTGCCATCCTAGATCTCGGGATGAGATCCTCTTGTAGTGGTGGAGTGTTGTGACGCCCCTAGACCGGAGCTTCAGACACCTTCCATGTTTTCCGAGTTTCGTCGTGTGAGTTGTTGGTTTGTTGCATTCATCATTGCATCACGTGCATTGCATCATGTCATCATGCCATTTCATTTTTAAAAAAACTCAACTAAAAATTGCATAGATCTTTTGACCTATTTAAATCGAGGGATATTCACAATGGTGATTTCTCTTTAGAACATTCACTCCCAATATTATTATGGAGCTATTATAAAATATTCCATTTATTTGGAATTGACCATAATACACTTGCAAAACAAATTCCATGCCTTGTCTATCTAATTTTTTTCTTGACCTCAAACTTTTCCCATAAATCCTTTCAGCACTTTCCCGACCTCCACCAAAATTCCCAACATTTTTGGACTCTTCAAAACCTTGAACTTACTCAAACCATTTGAATTAAATTCAAATGGATTTTAATCCAGATCTTTCAATCATGCCACTTTTATTTTCTGGATCGAGCTCATTTTTTTGCGAGTCCGGGAAAATAATCCCCATGCCCAAATTCTTGTCCACTCATTTCTTTCTTTATCTCTTTTCACTCATTTCTTCCTTTCTCTCTTTTCCTTCTTTGTCTTTTTCTGTTTTTAGAGAGAAGTAAGAAGAGAAGAGAGAAAGAGAGAAGGGAGCCCGTGGCCCAATTTAGACCAAGGCCCACTCCCCGCGTAACCCTAGCGCATCTCTCCTCTCTCCCTCTCCCTCTCCTCCCGCTATCGCCGCGCCTTTCTTCCCATTCCCCCGCGCTCGAACCCCCACTCCTCCGTCTCGATCTTCAACACCAGCTAGCCACGCCGCCGCGCCTCCTGCCACTCCACCTCCGACCTCCTGCCATGGCCTCCTCCTCGCCTCGAAGCCCCGCGCCCTGGTCTTCTTTCCCGCCTCCTTGCCATGGCCACGTGCCCCTCGAGCCAGCAGGTCGATGCCCTGCCTCGCCGCCGTTCGCCTCCGGCGAGCAGCCGCGCCATGGCCTTCCTCCTCCCACGCCATGCTTGTCTTGCTCCGGCCATGGCCATGGCGCCCGCGGCAAGACCAGCGAGCAGCTGCCCGCGTTCCACGCCCGAGGCCTCCTCCTCGACCTCGCCTCCCTCCTCTGCGCCTCCTGCCCACCGGTAGGGCCTCGTCACTACCTCCGAATGCGACAAGCTCGTCGTCGTCCTCGCCCTGTGAGCTCACCACCGCACCGTTGCCTCGCTGCAGCTACTACTTCATCGTCCCATTCCACTGCCTCCCGTGTCCGGTCGCCGCCGGTGCCCACGACCAGCGCTGTGCCTCTGCTCGCAGATGCCGTTGCCAGTGCCCGCACGTTGCTGCTGCTTCGCCGCCCACCCCCGTCGTTGACCGCCAAGACCGTTCTGTGCTGCCACGTTTTGGTTTCACCAAGTTCCATCAAGCCGGCCGTGTACGTCTACCATCGCCGTGGGTTTCATCAAGTTCGACTACAGAAAGAATATATGTACAACTACGCGGGTTTGCCGAGTACGACTACTCACGGGATCCGTCAAGTTCATCTACGTGTGTGTACGACTACTCATCCGGGATGCGTCGAGCTCCTCTCAGAACGAACGGGAACGACTACTGTCGCCGAAGACCCGTGTAACGGAGCCGTCAAATTCGACTACCTTCGTGTGTACCTTTACTTCCCACGATGACCGTGTACAACTACCATCCCGTGCATGACGCGAGAACCTCTACTTCCCCTTCAAAACGTGTACCACTACCGCCGCCTGAACGTCTACATAACATGTACCATGACCATCGCTGAAGACCCCGTGGACGTCAAGTTCCGTGTCGTGACCCCGAACATCTACTGACATGACCTACTTCCCTCGATGACCCGTGAACGACTACTTCCTCTATGAACCGATCCGCCTCGAAGGTATAACCGCCGAGAACGACTGCCCGGGGACGAATGCTTGTGTTGTATGAGATGCATGGTTGGTTGTTGTATTCGCCCGTGAACGTTAGTTGTTCCTCCTTGTTGCCATCGTCTCGTGGGAACCCGGCAACCGGGATCACTCCCCGTCACTCTTGCATGTTCTGCACACTTGTTCTTTTCCACCGGTATTTCAATCGAGTTACCGGAACTGGAACATTGCTGTGGCACCGTTTTCGTTATCGTCGTTGTGGCACCCTTTCTTTCCACCACGGTGACAAATGCTTCATATCATGTTCATGTTAACATTTTCATAAAATTACATATAACTTGCACCTGTCATCAGCATCATGATAACAACATCAAGAATGTTTAAAATTGTTGTTTGCATTAAATTGCTAAATGCACATGGGGTTTTACCGGACTTGTTGTTTGTTGTTTCGGCCTCATTTAAACTTGCCTAGTCAACTAGTTTTATTATGCTTCACCCCTTGCCATGCTAACCAACATTTAATATTGTTGAGTACTTAAATGGGAGAGAACTAAATAATTGTTGTGGTGTTTCGTCAATATGCAACTCGTTGCATATTGAGCTCCACTTATCTTGCAGTTTTGCTTGTGCACTTTGCCAAGCCATGCATATTTAAATCGGACATGCATCATACTTGGTTGTGCATCATATCATGATTATGTGATGGTTGTTTACCATGTTGTTTGCTTCTTTCCGGTGTTTCTTCTTCGGGTTAGTTCCGATTACGTCACGTTTGTGAGGATTCGTTCGACTAAGTCCGTTTGTCTTCTTCATGGACCCGTTCTTCTTCCTTGCGGGATCTCAGGCAAGATGACCATACCCTCGAAATCACTTCTATCTTTGCTTGCTATTTGTTCGCTCTATTGCTATGCCGCGCAACCTATCACTTTCTATATCATGCCTCCCATATTGCCATGTCGAGCCTCTAACCCACATTTCCTGGCAAACCGTTGTTTGGCTATGTTACCGGTTTGCTCAGCCCCTCTTATAGCGTTGCTAGTTGCAGGTGAAGAAGAAGTTTGTTCCATGATGGAAGATGGATATTGTTGGGATATCATTATTATATCTTATTTAATTTAGTGCACCTATATACTTGGTAAAGGATAGAAGGCTCAGCCTTATTATAATGCCCTCGATGCGGCTATATCTCCCACGTGTTGAAGCACGACTTAGAGGCATAACCGCATTGAAAGCAATGTCGCAAGTGATGTAATCTTCGCAAACAACCCATGTAATACATAAAGGGAAAGAGATACATAGTTGGCTTACAATCGCCACTTCACACAATACATGAATATAACATTACATCATCCAGATACAATCAAGGTACGACTACAGAACCAAAATAAAAGAAGACTACCCCAAATGTTACACAGATCCCCGATCGACCCCAACTGGGCTCCACTAATGATCAACTAGAACGGAACAACACAAAGGACAAGATCTTCATCGAGGTCCACCTTGAGCTTGGTTGCGTCACCTGCTCGGTAACATCGGCACCTGCAAACTGGTTTTGGAAGTATCTGTGAGTCACAGGGACTCAGCAATCTCACACCCTCGCGATCAAGACTATTTAAGCTTATAGGAAGGGTAAAAGGTATGAGGTGTAGCTGCAGCAAGCGACTAGCATATATGGTGGCTAACATACGCAAATGAGAGCGAGAAGAGAAGGCAAAGCACGGTCGATAAAAGTATGATCAAGAAGTGATCCTAGAACAACCTACGCCAAGCATAACTCCAACACCGTGTTCACTTCCCGGACTCCGCCGAGAAGAGACCATCACGGTTACACACGCGGTTGATGTATTTTAATTAAGGTCAACTTCAGTTTTTCTACAACCAGACATTAACAAATTCCCATCTGCCCATAACCACGGGCATGACTTTCGAAAGTTCAAAACCCTGCAGGGGTGTCCCAACTTAGCCCATCACAAGCTCTCACGGTTAATGAAGGATAAACCTTATCCCGAGACATTCCGATCAGACTCGGCATCCCGGTTCTACAAGACAACTTCGACAATGGTAAAACAAATCCAACAACACCGCCCGAATGTGCCGACAAATCCCGATAGGAGCTGCACATATCTCGTTCTCAGGGCACACCGGATGAGCAGACCGTACAACTAAAACCAGCCCTCGAGTTTCCCCGAGGTGGCGCTGCAAGGGGCTCTAGTTTGGACCAACACTCAGAGGAGCACTGGCCCGGGGGGGTTAAAATAATGATGATCCTCAGGAGCGTGACCCCCAAGGGAAAAGAAAAAGGCTAGGTGGCGAATGGTAAAACCAATGTTGGGCATTGCTGGAGGAGTTTTACTCAAGGCGAACTGTCAAGGGGTTCCCATTATAGCCCAACCGCGTAAGGAACGCAAAATCCGGGAACATAACACCGATATGACGGAAACTAGGGCGGCAAGAGTGGAACAAAACACCAGGCATAAGGCCGAGCCTTCCACCCTTTACCAAGTATATAGATGCATTAATTAAATAAGATATATTGTGATATCCCAACAAGTAAACATGTTCCAACAAGGAACAGAACTCCATGTTCCAACAAGGAACAAACTTCAATCTTCACCTGCAACTAACAACACTATAAGAGGGGCTGAGCAAAGCGGTAACATAGCCAAACAACGGTTTGCTAGGACAAGGTGGGTTAGAGGCTTGGTTCAATAATATGGGTGGCATGATAAGCAAGTGGTAGGTATCGCAGCATAGGCATAGCAAAAGAGCGAGCAACTAAGCAAGCAAAGATAGAAGTGATTTCGAGGGTATGGTCATCTTGCCTGAAATCCCGCAAGGAAGAAGAACGAGTACATGAAGAAGATAAACAAACATAGTCGAACGGATCCTCACACACACGACGTTATCGGAACCGACCCGAAGAAGCAGCACCGGAAAGAAGAAAACAACATAGTAAACAACCAACACATCAACATGGCATGATGCACAATCAAGTATGATCCATGTCCGGTTTAATGAAGCATGGCATGGCAAAGTGCACAAACAATTCTACAAATTAAGTGGAGCTCATTATGCAACGGAGTTACATATTGAAGAAAACACCACATTACTTATTTAGTTCTCTCTCGTTTATGTACCCAACAAGATTAAATGTTGTTAGCATGGCAAGAGGGTGAAGCAAATGAAAACTACCTATCTAGTCAAGTTTAAATGAGGCCGGGAACAACAAAACAACAAGTCCGAAAACTCCTCATGTGCATATTTTGGTTATGGTACTGCTCTGCCCTAAACACAATTTTAGAGTTGTTAAACATGCAAAGAGATGCCACCATGTTAAACTAGGCATTTTCCTACCCCATTTACATATAAAGTTTTATTAGAAACCGAGCTACGGTTATTTAGTTATGATTTAAAGCATTTTAGCATGGCATATGGACAAAAATTACACAAACAGCATTTTAAGCATTTCAAACATGGATGGAAAAGACATATTATGAAACTAGATGAAAAACTTAGCATATTTCATATATAAATTGTTTTAATCCGATGCACGGTTGAGAAGTTATTAAATGCATGAAGTATGAGGGTTTTTCTGCAAAACTGTTTAACTGGATAAAAGAACAAATTCACAGACGCTGAAAAAAAACACACGTGGGCCGAAACTTAGGCGGCCCAATAGTGCAGGGGAGCTCGGGCAGTTCACATTGCCCAAAGGCGAAGATGGGCCGGCTGGGCTGGCACATCTGGGCCGGCTCGCTGGAGCGGTGCGGCTGGCTTCGCGAGCGGGCGCGCTGGATCCTGGGCCGCGCAAGCGAAGCAGCGGCTCGGGCGGAGTCAACGGGCGCGCAGCGGCGCAGCACCGTGATGCAGAGGATGCAGGCACGCGCTTGTCTCCATGGCTCGAACAGAAGAAGAGGCCGCGCTGCTCCTGCGGCTGACGACGAGGGGATGGCGGCGCTTGTAGGCAGGGAGGCCAGAGAGCGATGGAGATAGCGGGGCCCGGTGCTAGGGCTTCGGATCTACACGGGGTCGGAGGCGGACGGTGCCACAGTGGCTGCTCCAAGGTGCGGCGGCGCTGGAGGCGGGGACTTGCGACGGCACCATGGTTCCTGTGAGAGAAATAACGAGAGAGAGGAATGGTCAGGCAGGAGCTGCGTTAGGAGGATAGAACAGAGAAGGTGGAGAGGGACTGCACCGTGACCTGTGCATCTCGTCGTCTCTATACGAATGCGAAGACGGAGACCGGCCAGCTCGGAGAGGTAGGGGAAGATGGCGAGGTCGGGCAGGTGGCTGCCGATACGGGAGCTCCCGGCTACTGATGTGGCGGGCAGTGGCTATCTGGGGATTTGGGTGGCGCGGATATCAGGGGTTGGAAGGCTCCTGGAGCGGTGGCTCGAGGTCGAGGGGCTCCTCCCCTCGATCCAATCGGGAGCGAGGGAGCAGAAGTGGCGCATGAGAGGAGCTCGGGGTAGGGGCGCCATGATCAGGGGAGCCTTGCTCCGGTCGAGGCAGAGGAGAAACGAGATGGCTGCGGGATTGGATGATTGGGTTGGTTGGTGGAGAACGAGAGAGTATTTGGCAGATGGATCGGGATGGATCCCGATGAGAGAGTGGCGGCGGCCGAAAGGGAAGATGGGACAAGTGCCCTCGGTTTTAGGGTTTTGTCCAAATAGCACTAGGAGTATATATATATATATAAAGAAAGAGGGAGACATATAGGGGCTAAACCGTTCCTCTAAATAAATCGAGCAGTCGAGAAAAATAGACTAGGAAGTCCAATTAACAAAATGGAGACATTTTGTAGATGTTTGGGGATGATCTGGACACAACGATGGCGACAGTCCGGGTCGGGTCCAGGACAGCTTTTCGGACGCGGGCGTGAGGGGTGGGTTGGAACTCGTGGGCTGTGCAGAAAGGCTTGAGCTGAGAGAAGAGAAGAGAGAGAGAGCCCCGGCGACTGTTTCCGGAGACCGAAAACGTTCGACGAAAAGACCGGCTATAATGCCGCTATAGTTATCCGTTGGGGCGTCAAACGGACTCCGAATGTGATGAAACTTGGCAGGCGGCCTACCTACACTATAATAAGACTGCACGCTAACTTTCAACCCATTCCGAGAACATTTTCCGGCCACTTATAAAATAATATTTTGGACATGCCGCGGGCGCGTGCAAGTGTGGTTGGACTCAGAACGGACAACGGACGGAACTGGGGGAACCCGGACGGATGCAGGTTTTGAAAACATGATGATGCAATGCACATGATGACATGACAAGATGCAACAAGCAAGCAAATGACATGGCAACATGGCGAATAACTAGAAGACACCTTGCACAACGGTCTCGGGGCCTCACAACACTCCACCACTACGATAGGATCTCGACCCGAGATCCTAGGGATGGCACCGGAGGGAAAAGGAAGAGGAAGAGAAAAGGTAAAACTAAGTTGCTTCTTTGACAATTGAGTGAAACCAAAGAACCTTGCGAGGTTGAACAAATTTGAGAAAAGAATACAACGAAGGTGAACAAAGTTGAAACCTCCGTTAGAGAAGAGGAACAAGGAACCTTACTAGACCCTTGTAGGTTTAAAGACATAAGAAAAGTGTTACAATGGACAATAGGTACATGCAAGCACTCCGACTGAAATGAGATTTACAAGGAACGATAAGGATCAATTATGACAACACTCCGGTTGGAATGAAAGGCAATAATAAGACCTTGGCAAAATGAAAGCACTTGGATGCGACTCCGGTTAAAACAAGATAGAGAAGGGAAGAATGATATAATTTGGACAACACTCCGACTGAATGTATAGAATTGCACATGAACTTGGGATGATTGGATGATACTTGATGAAATCAACAACACACTGCCTCCGGAACTATTGAATGAATGGAACAAGAGGTAAGAAAGATCTCAGATAGCACTCTGGTTGAAAAGAGGTGCAAGGCTTGATAAGGCGAAAAGAACCTGAGCAAAAGGGGCACAACACTACGGTTAAATGGATAGGCATGAAAAGAACATGATCTTTGACCAAACGAGATGATGGGTGAAAAGAACAACATCGCAAAGCCTCTGGAACAAAATAATAGAAGATATATAAATGAAATAGGAGAATGGAGAAGAAAATGCCAACTTCTGTCACGAAAGAGCTTGAAAAGGCATACTTAGGAGAAGGGTCGAACGGAGTTGTTGGAACACCAACAACGGAAGGACAAGCTTGAAGTGGGCTTATAGAAGGCATATCAACATTATGAGGTGACAACTTGCCACTCACGGAAAAGATTGGATTTATATGAACAAGGAGATGAGAAGCTTATTTCACCGGGAGGGTAGATGAAGAACTTGGATCATATATGAGCACCATAAGTAGCAACAATCCTTAGGGAAGGCTTTAGGTGAAATATAACCCAAGATAACTCCAATGAAGAGGTTGATGGATTTTAAAATATCCCATTCCTGATAACATGTGAATCATGAAACATGAACTCAAATTATCAAGAATGACATAATACCACCTCTATTGATACGGAAGGAAGAATTGCACTCCGGATTGCAAAATGAAGAATGCTTGAGTTCCTCTGAAAAGAATTTTGATGAACACTTCGACAAGGAATTAGACCCTTGATGGACCATCATGTAGAACCTTAAAGAAGAACTCCGGTAACAAAAGAATGATCAAATGGAAAGAAATATGAGAAGAGTAAGGTTGAAGCCTTGCAATGATTAGATGAAGCTTAGCAACGAGATAAAGAGAAAACTTGGAACTCCGGAAAAGAAAGATGAACAAATGGAAACAAGAATTTGATGAGCCTCGGGAATAGGGAATTAATCACTTGGATGAATCAAGAATAAGAATTTTGTTACGCTTATCCTTCGCCAATTAAATTGATGACAAGCAACGGATTTGGCATACTACTTATTCTCATAGAAAGGATTAAGGTAGATATAGCACAAACTTCGGAAGATCTTCAACGAACCAACGTAAGAATTGAAACAACGAGTAAATTGATATGATAAATGAAGGAAGAAGAATCTTGAGCGAACCACCATAAGAATTAAAAATGAACAAAGAAAAGATAAGGAAGACACTGGGAAGAATTTAGCAAATGAACGAAGATGCTTGAGAGAATTTAGATACATGAGAACGAAGGGATCACGAACTGATTAGAGAACACTTGATGCACCGGTAAGATTGGAGAATGACAACTGAAAGCTGAGAATGAATACACCTGAATTGATGGACTCCGGATAATCAAACAGAGAAAACTCTTGAATTGCTCCGGATGGATGAAAAGAATTCCCACAATCAAAACAATTATGAGAGGATGACCTCAAACTAGAACCACGAATCTTTGACAGAACGGATAAGATATGGAGGAAAAACTCTTCTTCGATCTTCAAAATCCGAGAATGACGACGAGAAACACCACCATGAATAGTTGAGATACTCCGGAAGAATCAAAAGCGAAGAGGTTGAGCCAACGATGAAAATAGTGTGAAAGATCTTGGAGAAGGCATTTGACTGATGAAGAATCATTCTTACGTCAAACTTTGAAATGAATTTGAGAATAGCTCTAGGAAAATAAGAAGAGTCAGGTAAGATCCTGGAAAAAGACCTGTGGGTTAGGGCCCACTCAAGAGAAACACCGTTGATGATTTAAAATATAGATTGCGCCGGTTGATTTAAATGTCTTGAATGAGATAACATCCTCGAAAGATCTTGAACGAAAGCAGAGTAGAAACATGAATCTTCGAGATATCTTGAGCACTCCGGAACAAAAGAATAGCAAGGAGTGGATGATTAAGAGGTGGACCGGCATAAGAACACATTTGAAACGAGGAAAAAGGATGTGATCAACACCAAAAGCTTGAATTGAATCCAAAGGAGAAGAAAAGAATGGAGAATATTGAACTAGTAGAGCATCTTCATGAGAACCACCGGGTAAGAATATGAAGGAAAAGAATGGCGAGACTTCACATGAATAAAAGGATACTTGATTAAGAAATCTGAGTCCTTGAAGAAACAAGGGTGGGAGGGTGGGAAAAACAAAGACAACTTGGGATGGATGAAACGAACAACGTTGAGAAAGCTGAGATTGAATCTTGCGGATGTTGAAAATGAACGGATCCGCTTGAAGAGAAAACACACCGGTTGAACAGGATTTACATGACAATCTCGATGATCAAGAAGGATTAGTATTCACATAGGAATATGAAAACACCACTTAGATAAGGGATGGAATCAACATTTGACTTCGAAGCAACTCGAATACCACAACTCAAAACAAAACAAAGGATTGGCTTGCAGAGTAAGCCGGAACAAACATATGATAGAGATTTTGTCCGAAGTTTTCGTGGTGAGGCCTACACGGGCTCGATCGTACAGCACCATCATGTACAAGGCAGTGCACATGACATACGAAGCGTCCTCGAGTCGGCATAGCCAAGGACTCTTTAAGACACAACGAGACCACTGTAAAACCAACCGTGGATAGGCGGACCACTAGACGTCGAACCCCAATTTCATATCATACATCTGTCAGAAAGATATCCTACGAACTACTTGAATTCCCACCTATGAAACTCCCGAAACTTTCCGGTTATGCAATCAGGTGCTGGGGATACAGGGGAAGTATAATATCTCACCCAAAACTAGAAAATCCTACATCCAGCTGTATCCATCCTTCAACACATAACCAAGAAACCTTCGGAAATCGTCTACCTCAACCTTCGAAAAGCATCCGTTATACGAGTTATGGCAATACTCCCGAACTCCCGCCCCAGTACTGGGTGGCATCAAGGTTATCTCACCAACAACTGCATAAAAGAGATTTTCGATGTCGGCGAAACTAAACTCAGGTATTCTAGAACTGCAACGATAAAATTGTGAAGACAACACCTCGGAGCTCAACTCCCCGGGACACTACCACAACCCCTAAATGACAGGAGGCACCAAGAAAAATGTTCTCGTCACAAATCGATCGGAACGATTCCAAGATACTCGCGTGATCCTAAATTTTTTTAGTGAAATTTGAGAAGAGAAGAGTCAAAACTCTACGTCAGGATGCCTTACCAGAGCGATGAAGGGACTGGGAGTAAAAAGAATTCCTAAACTCTCCGATATATAATTCCTAATGACTCAAAACATTTTCCTAGACTCAACAACGTCAGCTAATTCGATCAAGCAGGGGGCTCCTAAGGTCGGGGAAGGCTCTGATACCAACTTGTAACGCCCTCGATGCGGCTATATCTCCCACGTGTCGAAGCACGACTTAGAGGCATAACCACATTGAAAGCAATGCCGCAAGTGAGGTAATCTTCGCAAACAACCCATGTAATACATAAAGGGAAAGAGATACATAGTTGGCTCACAATCGCCACTTCACACAATACATGAATATAACATTACATCATCCAGACACAATCAAGGTCCGACTACGGAACCAAAATAAAAGAAGACTACCCCAAATGCTACACAGATCCCCGATCGACCCCAACTGGGCTCCATTACTTATCAACTAGAATGGAACAACACAAAGGACAAGATCTTCATTGAGCTCCTCCTTGAGCTTGGTTGCGTCACCTGCTCGGTAACATCGGCACCTGCAAACTGGTTTTGGAAGTATCTGTGAGTCACGGGGACTCAGCAATCTCACACCCTCGCGATCAAGACTATTTAAGCTTATAGGAAGGGTAAAAGGTATGAGGTGTAGCTGCAGCAAGCGACTAGCATATATGGTGGCTAACATACGCAAATGAGAGCGAGAAGAGAAGGCAAAGCACGGTCGATAAAAGTATGATCAAGAAGTGATCCTAAAACAACCTACGTCAAGCATAACTCCAACACCGTGTTCACTTCCCGGACTCCGCCGAGAAGAGACCATCACGGTTACACACGCGGTTGATGTATTTTAATTAAGGTCAACTTCAGGATTTCTAAAACCGGACATTAACAAATTCCCATCTGCCCATAACCGCGGGAACGACTTTCGAAAGTTCAAAACCCTGCAGGGGTGTCCCAACTTAGCCCATCACAAGCTCTCACGGACAACGAAGGATAAACCTTCTCCCGAGACATTCCGATCAGACTCGGCATCCCGGTTCTACAAGACAACTTCGACAATGGTAAAACTAATCCAGCAACACCGCCCAAATGTGTCGAAAAATCCCGATAGGAGCTGCACATATCTCGTTCTCAGGGCACACCGGATGAGCAGTCCGTACAACTAAAACCAACCCTCGAGTTTCCCCGAGGTGGCACTGCAAGGGGCTCTAGTTTGGACCAACACTCAGAGGAGCACTGGCCCGGGGGGGTTAAAATAATGATGGCCCTCAGGAGCGCGACTCCCAAGGGAAAAGAAAAAGGCTAGGTGGCGAATGGTAAAACCAATGTTGGGCATTGCTGGAGGAGTTTTACTCAAGGCGAACTGTCAAGGGGTTCCCATTATAGCCCAACCGCGTAAGGAACGCAAAATCCGGGAACATAACACCGATATGACGGAAACTAGGGCGGCAAGAGTGGAACAAAACACCAGGCATAAGGCCGAGCCTTCCACCCTTTACCAAGTATATAGATGCATTAATTAAATAAGATATATTGTGATATCCCAACAAGTAAACAATGTTCCAACAAGGAACGAACTCCATGTTCCAACAAGGAACAAACTTCAATCTTCACCTGCAACTAACAACACTATAAGAGGGGCTGAGCAAAGCGGTAACATAGCCAAACAACGGTTTGCTAGGACAAGGTGGGTTAGAGGCTTGGTTCAATAATATGGGTGGCATGATAAGCAAGTGGTAGGTATCGCAGCATAGGCATAGCAAAAGAGCGAGCAACTAAGCAAGCAAAGATAGAAGTGATTTCGAGGGTATGGTCATCTTGCCTGAAATCCCGCAAGGAAGAAGAACGAGTACATGAAGAAGATAAACAAACATAGTCGAACGGATCCTCACACACACGACGTTATCGGAACCGACCCGAAGAAGCAGCACCGGAAAGAAGAAAACAACATAGTAAACAACCAACACATCAACATGGCATGATGCACAATCAAGTATGATCCATGTCCGGTTTAATGAAGCATGGCATGGCAAAGTGCACAAACAATTCTACAAATTAAGTGGAGCTCATTATGCAACGGAGTTACATATTGAAGAAAACACCACATTACTTATTTAGTTCTCTCTCGTTTATGTACCCAACAAGATTAAATGTTGTTAGCATGGCAAGAGGGTGAAGCAAATGAAAACTACCTATCTAGTCAAGTTTAAATGAGGCCGGGAACAACAAAACAACAAGTCCGAAAACTCCTCATGTGCATATTTTGGTTATGGTACTGCTCTGCCCTAAACACAATTATAGAGTTGTTAAACATGCAACAAGATGCCACCATGTTAAACTAGGCATTTTCCTACCCCATTTACATATAAAGTTTTATTAGAAACCGAGCTACGGTTATTTAGTTATGATTTAAAGCGTTTTAGCATGGCATATGGACAAAAATTACACAAACAACATTTTAAGCATTTCAAACGTGGATGGAAAAGACATATTATGAAACTAGATGAAAAACTAAGCATATTTCATATATAAATTGTTTTAATCTGATGCATGGTTGAGAAGTTATTAAATGCATGAAGTATGAGGGTTTTTCTGCAAAATTGTTTAACTGGATAAAAGAACAAATTCGCAGACGCTGGAAAAAAACACTTAGACCGAAACTTAGGCGGCCCAACAGTGCAGGGGAGCTCGGGCAGTTCACATTGCCCAGAGGCAAAGATGGGCCGGCTGGGCTGGCACATCTGGGCCGGCTCGCTGGAGCGGTGCGGCTGGCTTCGCGAGCGGGCGCGCTGGATCCTGGGCCGCGCAAGTGAACTAGCGGCTCGGGAGGAGTCAACGGGCGCGCAACGGCACAGCACCGTGATGCAGAGGATGCAGGCACGCGCTTGTCTCCATGGCTCGAACAGAAGAAGAGGCCGCGCTGCTCCTGCGGCTGACGACGAGGGGATGGTGGCGCTTGCAGGCAGGGAGGCCAGAGAGCGATGGAGATAGCGGGGCCCGGTGCTAGGGCTTCGGATCTGCACGGGGTCGGAGGCGGACGGCGCCACAGTGGCTGCTCCAAGGTGCGGCGGCGCTGGAGGCGGGGACTTGCGACAGCGCCATGGTTCCTGTGAGAGAAATAACGAGAGAGAGGAATGGTCAAGCAGGAGCTGCGTGAGGAGGAAAGAACAGAGAAGGTGGAGAGGGACGGCGCCGTGACCTGTGCATCTTGCCGGCTCTATGCGAATGTGAAGACGGAGACCGGCCAGCTCGGAGAGGTAGGGGAAGATGGCGAGGTCGGGCAGGTTGCTGCCGATACGGGAGCTCCCGGCTGCTGATGTGGCGGGCAGCGGCTTGCTGGGGATTTGGGTGGCGCGGAGATCAGGGGTTGGAAGGCTCCTGGAGCGGTGGCTCCAGGTCGAGGGGCTCCTCGCCTCAATCCAATCGGGAGCGAGGGAGCAGAAGTGGCGCATGAGAGGAGCTCGGGGTAGGGGCGCCATGATCAGGGGAGCCTTGCTCCGGTCGAGGCAGAGGAGAAAACGAGATGGCTGTGGGATTGGATGAATGGGTTGGTTGGTGGAGAACGAGAGAGGATTTGGCAGATGGATCGGGATGGATCCCGATGAGCGAGTGGCAGCGGCCGAAAGGGAAAGATGGGACAAGTGCCCTCGGTTTTAGGGTTTTGTCCAAATAGCACTAGGAGTATATATATATATAAAGAAAGAGAGAGACATATAGGGGTTAAACCGTTCCTCTAAATAAATCAAGCAGTCGAGAAAAATAGACTAGGAAGGTCAATTAACAAAACGGAGACGTTTTGTAGATGTTTGGGGATGATCCGGACACAACGATGGCGACAGTCCGGGTCGGGTCCGGGACAGCTTTTCGGACGCGCGCGCGAGTTGTGGGTTGGAACTCGTGGGCTGTGCAGAAAGGCTCGAGCTGAGAGAAGAGAAGAGAGAGAGAGAGCCCCGGCGACTGTTTCCGGAGACCGAAAACGTCCGACAAAAAGACCGGCTATAATGCCGCTATAGTTATCCGTTGGGGCATCAAACGGACTCTGAATGTGATGAAACTTGGCAGGCGGCCTACCTACACTATAATAAGACCGCACGCCAACTTTCAACCCATTCCGAGAACATTTTCTAGCCACTTATAAAATAATATTTCGGACATGCCGCGGGCGCGTGCAAGTGTGGTTGGACTCAGAACGGACAATGGACGGAACTAGGGGAACCCAGACAGATGCAGGTTTTCAAAACATGATGATGCAATGCACATGATGACATGACAAGATGCAACAAGCAAGCGAATGACATGGCAACGTGGCGAATAACTGGAAGACACCTGGCGCAACGGTCTCAGGGTGTCACACTTATGCCTGGTGTTTTGTTCCACTCTTGTCGCCCTAGTTTCCGGTATACCGGTGTTATGTTCCTTGATTTTGCGTTCCTTACACAGTTGGGTGTTATGGGAACCCCTTGACAGTTCGCTTTGAATAAAACTCCTCCAGCAAGGCCCAACCTTGGTTTTACATTTGCCTAACAACCTAGCCTTTTTCCCTTGGGTTTCCGGAGCCCGAGGGTCATCTTTATTTTAACCCCCCGGGGCCAGTGCTTCTCTAAGTGTTGGTCCAACCTGAGCGATGTCTGGCGTCCCCTGGGCAACCAGGGTCTATGCCAACGCGACGTATGGTTCATCCTATGTGACCTGAGAACGAGATATGTGCAGCTCCTATTGGGATTTGTCGGCACATCCGGGCGGCTTTGCTGGTCTTGTTTTACCATTGTCAAAATGTCTTGTAACCGGGATTCCAAGTCTGATCGGCTCTTCCTGGGAAAAGGAATATCCTTCGTTAACCGTGAGAGCTTGTGATGGGCTAAGTTGGGACACCCCTGCAGGGTTTGAACTTTTGGAAGCCGTGCCCGCGATTATGTGGCAGATGAGAATTTGTTAATATCCGGTTGTAGAAAACTTGACACTTAACTTAATTTAAAATGAATCAACTGCGTGTGTAGCCGTGATGGTCTCTTCTCGGCGGAGTCCGGGAAGTGAACACGGTTCTTGTGTTATGCTTGAACGTAAGTAGTTTCAGGATCACTTCTAGTTCACGACTGTTGCGTTGCTTCTCTTCTCGCTCTTATTTGCGTAAGTTAGCCACCATATATGCTTAGTGCTTGCTGCAGCTCCATCTCACTACCCCTTTCCTACCCATAAGTTTAAATAGTCTTGATCTTGCGGGTGTGAGATTGCTGAATCCTCGTGGCTCACAGATACTTCCAAAACAGATGCAGGTGCCGATGATGCCAGTGTAGGTGACGCAACCCAGCTCAAGTGGGAGCTCGATGAAGACCTTGATCGTTGTTTTGTTTCGTTTCCTGTTGATCAGTAGTGGAGCCCAGTTGGGACGATCGGGGATCTAGCATTTGGGGTTGTCTTCTTTTACTTTGGTTCCGTAGTCGGACCTTGATTGTATTCTGGATGATGTATGTATAACTTGTATTTGTGTGAAGTGGCGATTGTAAGCCAACTCTTTATCCCCTTCTTATTCAGTACATGGGATTGTGTGAAGATTACCCCTCTCGCGACAAACCTACCATGCGGCTATGCCTCTAAGTCGTGCCCCAACATGTGGGAGATATAACCGCATTGTGGGTGTTACAGGTGGTTTGAGAGGTAATCATCGGTGAACTGATTTGAAAAGTACTGAAAACAAAGATATGCATAAATCGCTGTGATAAAATTTGAAATGACGCAAGGGGTAAAAACAAGGTAAAAGAGTTAATATCATCCTATAGTTGACTGATGTCTTCTTCATTGTGCAAACAATGATCTTGCTGTTATTCGTCGCAGGTTTCTTCATCCTAACAATCTTTCTGAGTTTCTTGACTTGACTGATATTCATGGACATCTCATTTCCCCATATGCAAAATGGGTCGAATAGTGGGTCTAAGCCTCTGACAGCAGGACCTACACGTGCAAGACCAAATTGTAAGAAACCTAAATATTATAATGATTTCTGCAACTGCACAATAATGTGCTATTAGCCAAAGGACCATGCTTGAACAAACCTTGATGGTAAACCGCAGTGTCTCCCATTGTTTCCCTTCAACACACATAAAGAAGATCTTGATCAGGTTAACTGAGAGTTGCCATACTATCAGCAGAATATGTATTGAGTATAGCCAAATACGATTTATTTCACATGCATAACAATACAAAATTGTACCCACAGCAAATGAAAATCAAATTGCAGAACTGAACCAAATAGTTAAATGGACAACAAACCAAATGAACCAAAATAGTTAACTAAGCACGACATTGCAGAATAGAAACATGTACTAAAAGATAAGACAGTTAACAAAACGAAGAATGCTTGAGAACAACACTACAAAATGTAGCAATTTTTGGATCAAAGTGTTAACTGAATATTACATTCGAGAGGACCAAATTGTTAACTGAACAAGAGATTGCATATTAACATTACAGAGGCCAAATCACTAGAAGGCACTAGCGGTGGCCTCGAGAAAACATCGCGAACTGTATTTTAAAGTAGACAACCGCGTGGTGGTGTCAACGGTGGCCTCGAAGACGAGGTGCTCCTCCAAGATCTGGTGGTAGGCATGCATGGCAGCCATAGCGACCTCATGCACGCGTGCGGCCACATGCTACTGAGATCCACATTATACTGCATGCAAAATGGCTGTGGGCGGCGCTTAATTGGAGGAGGTGGACAGTGATTTCGGCGGAATGTGTAGCGCCGTCGGTCGGGGCATGTGGGGCGGGAAAGGAGGAGGATGGTGTGGGTGAGGTGTGGATTACCTGACCATATCAATGAGGCCGCGCAACAAGAAGAAGGGTCACCGGTAAGGAGGCTAAGCAGCAAGAAGAAGGGTCGCTGGCGAGGAGGCGACGCTGCAAGTAGAAGGGTCACCGACGAAAAGGTGGCGCTGCAAGAAGAAGGGTAGCTGGCGAGGAGGCGGCACTGCAAAAAGAAGGGTCAGGGGCGAGGAGGCCGCGCAGCAAGAAGAAGGGTCACCGGCGAGGAGGCGGCGTTGGAAGAAGAAGGGTCATCGGTGAGGAGGCAGCGCTGCAAGAAGAAGGGCAGCCGGCGAGGAAGCGGCGCTGCAAAAAGAAGGGTCGCCCGCGAGGAGGCTGAGCTGTCAGTAAACATCAGTGAAGGTTTGAACTTGGAAAGCAAGGAAGAACAGTGGAAATGTGGCTTTTGGTGGGAGGGATGGGGCAGGGAGATAGATATTTCCACGGTGGCAAAAAAAATTCGCTCGGTACCGCGAGAAACTGGTGCACAAGTGTGGTTCAAGCGAGGGCGGTATACTGTAGACGACGAAGCTTCCTGCGTAAGCCAGACAAGACGGTGCGACAAGATATTTTATATCGCATCCCACACGATTCTTTCTATTAAACTTTTTGTGGTATACCTGATTTTTTCATTATATTTTGAAAGGCAAACTGGTGTTACGGAGGGAAAGGATGGTGTTTGAATTGCTAGTACGTACAGTGAACATGCAACTAGTACATGAGTGTCATGTTTAAATTTGGAATTATTCCGGGTTCGTTTGACATTTTTATGCATTAGTTGAGTTTTTGGGCATTTAATGTGCATAATTCAAATTTGAACTACAAGCACATACTCCAGTGCACCAAAGTTGGTTGAAAAATCACATGTATGTTCTTGAGTGAATTTCTAGGTCCCATGCAAGAAATGAGAATGAAATTCAAACGTCTAGGCGTCGTGGCTCGGCCGGAAAGATTGAGAAACTTGATTTTTTTAATTCCTGTAAATTCAAAACACGCCTGAAAATCATGAAACTTGGCATGGTGTCATGACATGGCACCAACATGCTGCGGTGATTTTTTTTGTCAAATTGGGACAAGCTTTGGTGTAAAATTTTTGCAAACTGGAGCTTTCCTCAAGAAGGCTCGTGGTTTCGAGAGGGAACATGTCACCTCCGTGTGCAAAACGACATACGCACACTGACTTCTCCTGCCTTAATTTTTTACACGGACAGATTAGACCAAATAGAAGTATTGTGCTAAATTTTGGAATTATTCTGGGTTCGTTTGGCCTTTTTTATACATCAATTGAGTTTCTGGTCATTTAGTATGCATAATTCAAATTTGAACTACAAGCACATGCTCCAATGCACCAAAGTTTGTTGAAAAATCACATGTGTGTCCTTGGGTGAATTTTAGGTCCCATGCAAGAAATGAGAATGAAATTCAAACATCTGGGCGTCATGGCTCGGCCGGAAAGATTGAGAAACTTGTTTTTTTAATTCCAGTAAATCCAAAACACGCCTGAAAATCATGAAACTTGGCATGGTGTCATGACATGGCACCAACATACTGCGGTAAATTTTTTGGTCAAATTTGGACAAACTTTGTTGTAAGCTTCTTGCAGACCGGAGCATCTCTCAAGAAGGCTCGTGGTTCCGAGAGGAAACGTGTCATCTCCATGTGCGAAACGACATACATACACTACCTTCTACCGCCTTAATTTTTTAACACAGACAGGTTAGACCAAATAGAAGTATCATGCTAAATTTTGGAATTATTCCGGCTTCATTTGGCCTTTTTATACATTAATTGAGTTTCTGGGCATTTAATGTGCATAATTCGAATTTGAATTACAAGCACATGCTCGAGTGCACCAAAGTTGGTTGAAAAATCACATGTGTGTCCTTGGGTGAATTTCTAGGTCTCATGCAAGAAATGAGAATGAAATTCAAACATCTGGGCGTTGTGGCTCAGCTGAAAAGATTGAGAAACTTGGTTTTTTAATTCCTGTAAATCCAAAACATGCCTGAAAATCATGAAAGTTGGCATGGTGTCATGACATGGCACTAACATGCGGCGATAATTTTTTTGGCCGAATTGGGACAAGCTTTGGCGTAAGCCTCTAGCAAACCGAAACTTCTCTCAAGACGGATCGTGGTTCCGAGAGGGAACGTGTCATCTCCGTGTCCGAAATGACATACGTACACTGTCTTCTCCCGCCTTAATTTTTTTACACTGGCAGATTAGACCAAATAGAAGTATCGTGCTAAATTTTAGAATTGTTCCAGGTTTGTTTGACCTTTTTTATACATTAATTGAGTTTCTGGGCATTTAATGTGCATAATTCAAATTTGAACTACAAGCACATGCTCCAGTGCACCAAAGTTGGTTGAAAAATCACATGTGCGTCCTTGGGTGAATTTCTAGGCCCCATGCAAGAAATGGTAATGAAATTCAAACATCTGGGCGTCGTGGCTCGGCCTGAAAGATTGAGAAACTTGGTTTTTTAATTCCGTAAATCCAAAACACGCCTAAAAATCATGAAACTTGGCATGGTGTCATGACATGGCACCAATATGATGTGGTAATTTTTCTGTCCGATTTGCGAAGGCGCACACATTAGCAATCAACAAAGTCAGTTTGGAACAAGTGATGTCATGTTACAAATCGGAAACACAATTATTATTAAAACCGTGGGTGTTCTACTTACCAATTACGTGCCGCCACACGTCCCGTTTTTATTGTCTAGGAGGTGTCGTGCGGGATAGCTATTTGAGTACGAGAGGCGTGCGATTAGACCCGTGCGCGTGCTCATCGGGAGGAGAGCCCTTTGACCTCTACCCGTCGCGCACCTCCCTCCCAATGTCTTCATTAATGGCTCCCGAGCCCCTGTTCTATGGCGTGACTATATGTCTCACTGGACTGAGATTTAAGATAGAAAAATGAAAATCTGAAAAGAAAATTTTGCACGGATCTTGATGTAAGATCCAATGGACCTATATAGCATCGACTGCGACTTATAACGAGCATGATTAATATAAGAACGATGACAATGGATAATAATTGTCTTACATATTTAGGAACATAATTAAAAAAAGCCACATGCAGCAACGCCCGAAATACACAAGGGCAATGAACAAGGAAGACAACGATCTGGCTCACTGATATCTACTTTCTTGATGCGTTGCTGCAAGCCGCGGGAAGTAGTCTCTGCGGCGAGCGGCGATGAGCTCTTTCTTGTCCTCAAGATGCTGCTTGAGAGCATCCACAGAGTCCTCCACTAGCCTTCTACGCTTGATGCGCGGCATGGCATTCTCGTCCATAAGTTTCTTGACGATGATGACAGTCCTCTTCAACAAGGCAGTTGTCTCCTCCTGCTGCTCCGCACTTCCGATCATCTTCGCCGTCAGGAGGTCGCGCTTGGCCAGGAGCTTCACATCGCTCTCATTTAGTTGTCGGATGACGCCGGCAGTCTGTTCAAAAGAGGCTTTCATGTCGTCCTTGATACGTCTCCGTCGTATCTACTTTTCCAAACACTTTTGCCCTTGTTTTGGACTCTAACTTGCATGATTTGAATGGAACTAACCCGGACTAACGCTGTTTTCAGCAGAGTTGCCATGGTGTTATTTTTGTACATAAATAAAAGTTCTTGAACTGACCTGAAAATCAACGGAGATTATTTTGGGAATATATAAAAAATACTGGCGAAAAAATCAAGTCTAGGGGGCCCACACCCTGTCCACGAGGGTGGGGCGTGCCTACCCCCTGGGTGCGCGCCCCTGCCTCGTAGCCCCCCTGGTGCTCCACCGACCTCAATTCCAACTCTATATATTCACGTCCGGGGAGAAAAAAATCAGAGAGAAGGATTCATCGCGTTTTAGATACGAGGCCGCCGACAAGCCCTAATCTCTCTCGGGAGGGCTGATCTGGAGTCCGTTCAGGGCTCCGGGGAGGGGAATCTGTCACCATCGTCATCATCAACCTTCTTCCTCCATCATCAATTTCATGATGCTCACCGCCGTGCGTGAGTAATTCCATCGTAGGCTTGCTGGACGGTGATGGGTTGGATGAGATTTATCATGTAATCGAGTTAGTTTTGTTAGGGTTTGATCCCTAGTATCCACTATGTTCTGAGATTGATGTTGCTATAACTTTGCTATGCTTAATGCTTGTCACTAGGGCCCGAGTGCCAATATTTCAGATATGAACCTATTATGTTTTCATGAATATATGTGAGTTCTTGATCCTATCTTGCAAGTCTATAGTCACCTATTATGTGTTATGTTCCGTTAACCCCGAAGTGACAATAATCGGGATACTTACCGGTGATGACCGTAGTTTGAGGAGTTCATGTATTCACTAAGTGTTAATGCTTTGGTCCGGTACTCTATTAAAAGGAGGCCTTAATATCCCTTAGTTTCCAATAGGACACCACTGCCACGGGAGGGTAGGACAAAAGATGCCATGCAAGTTCTTTTCCATTAGCACGTATGACTATATTCAGAATACATGCCTACATTACATTGATGAACTGGAGCTAGTTCTATGTCACCCTATGTTATAACTATTGCATGAGGAATCGCATCCGGCATAATTACCCATCACTGATCCATTGCCTACGAGATTTTCACATATTGATCTTCGTTTATTTACTTTTCCGTTGCTACTGTTACAATCACTATGAAACCAAAACTATTACTTTCGCTACCGTTACCGCTACTATCATATTACTTGCTACTGAATACTTTGCTGCAGGTATTAAGTTTCCAGGTGTGGTTGAATTTACAACTCATTGCTAATACTTGAGAATATTCTTTGGCTCCCCTTCTATCGAATCAATAAATTTGGGTTGAATTCTCTACCCTCGAAAACTGTTGCGATCCCCTATACTTGTGGGTTATCAAAACCATTTTCTGGCGTTGTTGCTGGGGAGCATAACTCTATTCTTTGAGTCACTTGGGATTTATATCTGCTGGTCACTATGAAGAACTTGAAAGATAAAAGAACCAAGATTTTTCCCTCAACTACGAGGGGAGGTAAGGAACTGCCATCTAGCTTTGCACTTGATTCACCTTCTGTTTTGAGTAAACTTGTGACACCTACTCTTGCTATTCATTCTAATATGTCGCATGTTATTGATGATGCCACTTCTGCTTTGCATGATACTTATGATGAAACTACTTCTATGCTTGATAATATTGTGCCACTAGGTGAATTTCTTGATGAACAACTTGCTAGGGTTAGAGAGAATGAAATTATTGAAACTGATAATATTGATGAAAGTGATGATGAAGATTCTCCCCCTAGATATGAATTTCCTGTTGTGCCTGAGGGTTATGTTATGGATGAAGAAACTGCTAGAGACTTCTTAGCTTGCAATGATAGATCTGATCTTAAGAAATTATTAGCTAAGCTTAAAGAAAAGTCTTTGAATGCTAGAATAAAATATGACCCTGCTTTTGCTACTTCACCTATCTTTATTTACGATAAGGATTATGATTTCTCTGTTGACCCTGATTTAATTACTTTGGTTGAATATGATCCTTTTTATGGCTATGAATCTGAAACTGTTGTGGCACATCTTACTAAATTAAATGGTATAGCCACCCTGTTCACTAATGATGAGAAAACTCACTATTACTTTATCCTTAAGTTGTTTCCGTTCTCGTTAAAGGGTGATGCTAAAACATGGTTTAATTCTCTTGATCCTGGTTGTGTGCGTAGTCCCCAGGATATGATTTATTATTTCTCTGCTAAATGTTTCCCCGCTCATAAGAAACAAGCTGCCTTAAGGAAAATATATAATTTTGTGCAAATTGAAAAAGAGAGCCTCCCACAAGCTTGGTGGAGGCTTCTCCAATTACTTAATGCTTTGCCTGATCATTCTCTCAAGAAAAATGAAATACTTGATATCTTTTATAATGGACTAACCGATGCTTCCAGAGACCACCTGGATAGTTGTGTTGGTTGTGTTTTCAGGGAAATAACAGTTGATCAAGCTGAATTGCTATTGAATAATATGTTGAGTAATGAAAATAATTGGGCACTTCCTGAACCAACTCCTAAGCCAACTCCGAAGAAAAGGGGTATTCTATTTCTCAGTCCTGAAGATGTCCAAGAGGCAAAGAAATCTATGAAAGAAAAACGTATTAAAGTTGAAGATGTTAAGAATGTACCACCTATTGAAGAAATACATGGTCTTGATAACCCGACACAGGTAGTAAAGGTAAATTCTCTCTATAGATTTGATGAAGGTGATATTCCTCGTTATAAGTTTGCTAGCTAATGCTTGGATGAGTTTGATAATTTTATTGTTAAACAAGAAAACTTCAATGCTTATGTTGGTAGACAATTGAAATATAATGCTCATATGCTTGAACACTTGAGTGATTATATGTCTAGAGTTAAAGGTGAGCTTAAACTTATTAGTAAACATGCTTCTATGGTTACCACTCAAGTAGAACAAGTACTTAAAGCTCAGAATGATTTGCTCAATGAATTAAATAATAAGAAAAATGATAATGTTGTTAGAGTTATGACTAGAGGGGGTAAAATGACTCAGGAACCTTTGTATCCTGAGGGCCACCCTAAGAGAATTGAGCAAGATTGTCAGAGAACTAATGTTGATGCACCTAGTTCTTCTAATAAGAAGAAAAAGAAAAATGATAGGACTTTGCATACTTCTAGTGAACCTGTTGTTGACACACCTGAGAATCCCAATGATATTTCTATTTCTGATGCTGAAACACAATCTGGTAATGAGCATGAACCGAGTGATAATGTTAATGATGATGTTCATGTTGATGCTCAACTTAGCAATGATAATGATGTAGAGATTGAACCTGCTGTTGATCTTGATAGCCCACAATCAAAGAATCAATGTTATGATAAGAGAGACTTTGTTGCTAGGAAGCACGGTAAAGCCATGGGTTCAGAAACCCATGCCTTTTCCTCCTAAACCATCCAAGAAAAAATATGATGAGG
Organism: Triticum urartu; assembly: GCF_003073215.2. Classification (NCBI taxonomy): domain Eukaryota; kingdom Viridiplantae; phylum Streptophyta; class Magnoliopsida; order Poales; family Poaceae; genus Triticum; species Triticum urartu. The sequence continues at coordinate 582,099,616 of NC_053028.1, forward strand.
ATTTTGAGCGCTTTGCTAAAATGATTAGACCTATCTTTTTGCGTATGTGTTTGACTGATATGCTTAAAATGAACCCTTATGCTAAGTACATGAAGGATATTGCTACAAATAAAAGAAAGATACCGGAAGATGAAATTTCCACCATGCTTGCTAATTACACTTCTAAGGGTGGAATACCAAAGAAACTTGGAGATCCAGGAGTACCAGCTATACCATGCTCCATTAAAAGAAACTATGTTAAAACTGCTTTATGTGATCTTGGAGCCGGTGTTAGTGTTATGCCTCTCTCTTTATATCATAGACTTGATTTGAATAAGTTGACACATACTGAAATATATTTGCAAATGGCTGATAAATCGACTGATATACCTGTCGGTATTTGTGAGGATGTGCCTGTTGTGGTTGCAAATGTTACTATTTTAACGGACTTTGTTATTCTTGTTATTCCTGAGGACAATAGTATGTCTATTATTCTTGGAAGACCCTTTTTGAATATTGCAGGGTCTGTTATTGATTGCAACAAAGGCAATGTCACTTTTCATGTTAATGGTAATGAGCATACGATACACTTTCCGAGGAAACAACATCAACTTCACAGTATTCATTCTATTGGAAAATTTTCAACAATTACTATTGGAGGTTTTAAATTTCCTCTTCCTGCTGTCAAGAAGAAATATGATATTCTTTTTGTTGGGGGCGTGCATATCCCTGTTGAGATAACCTAGTGTGATTCGAAATTTCTCCGGTTTCATGCGATTCAGAATGAGTTTGTTAACAAGACTTGATCAACCTTGTTAGTGGATTCCTTTTGGTGAGCATGAGATGGATGAAGTTAGAAAGCACAACTTTCTGTACCCTCCTTTTACTTTCTGTTATTTATATTAAATAAAGTAAAAATAGTATTTTCTGTCTGTTTTCTGAATTATCCTTGCAATAAAAAAATACACCGAAAATAAAGGTTCTCCAATTGCCCTGAAAATGAAATATGATTTTTTCCAGAATATTTAAGAATTATTGGCACTGAGAACACATCAGGGGGACCCACCATGTGCCCACGAGCGTGGAGGGCACGCCCCTACCTCGTGGACCCCACGTGGGTCCCCTCCACTTATTCTTGCACCCACACACTTCGTCTTTCTATAGAAAAAATCACCCACCAGCTCAAACCCGAGTTCTAGCTCATCTTGTTGCCTCATATTTTTCTAGATTATAAGAGCATGGTAGCACATGATTTTATTGTTAAGAATAAGAAGAAGATGCTTAACTATAGACTGATATTGAATAAGAATCACTTTGAGACTATTACCTTGCCTGCTCCCTCTTTGTTCAACATATTTTCAGGCATGTACCTTGCTTAATTTGCCAGAGGCCGTTCAGGCATACCAGAGCCTGACATCAGCTCTAGAGCCGGAGCCATTATCTAATCCTCACCGTCAGTCTTTTTATTAGTGGGATCCAGAGGAGATCGCCAATCAGTGGCACCCCAAAGGCCCTCCTCAGTACACTGGAGAGAGCAGTTTGATCTGTGAGCATAGACCAACTTAGGCCAAAAGCCTAAGCTTGGGGGAGTACGTATTTCTCACAGACATTACATTCATGTTCACACACTCAGGCCAGTTGTCGGTGCTCATACTTTTTCATTGTATCATCCATGCTAGTTTATTTTCTTTTAAGCTTTCTTCTTGTGTGTTTGAAAAACCTTAAGAAAAACAAAAAAATAGTTGTAGCTTTTAGATAGTTTACTTTACCATGAATTACAATTTCCAGTCAGCCATTGATCTTCAGGGGTGCTCTGCATTTATGTTTTGCAGTCTCAGAAAGGGCTAGCGAGATACCATCTTGTATTATGATTGTTTTGAGAAAGTGTTGTCATCCAAGATTTATTATTATTGCTCACTAGTTGATTATGCCATTGATGTGAGTAAACATGAGACCTAAATGTTATTTTGAATATGGTTAGTTCATAATATTTGCTAAAAACTTGAATGCTGGCTTTACATATTTACAACAACAAGAGCAAACAGAGTTTGTAAAAGTTTTTCTTTATCACTTTCAGTTTATCAACTGAATTGCTTGAGGACAAGCAAAGGTTTAAGCTTGGGGGAGTTGATACGCCTCCGTTGTATCTACTTTTCCAAACACTTTTGCCCTTGTTTTGGACTCTAACTTGCATGATTTGAATGGAACTAACCCTCACTCACACTGTTTTCAGCAGAATTGCCATGGTGTTATTTTTGTGCAGAAATAAAAGTTCTTGGAATGACCTGAAAATCAACGGAGATTATTTTTGGAATATATAAAAAATACTGGCGAAAGAATCAAGGCCAGGGGTCCCACACCCTATCCACGAGGGTGGTGGGCGAGCCTACCCCCCTGGGCGTGCCCCCTGCCTCGTGGGCCCCCTGGTACTCCACTAACCTCAACTCCAACTCTATATATTCACGTTCGGGGAGAGAAAAAATTAGAGAGAAGGATTCACCGCGTTTTACGATATGGGGCCGCCGCCAAGCCCTGATCTCTCTCGGGAGGGCTGATCTGGAGTACGTTAGGGGCTCCGGAGAGGGGAATCCGCCGCCATCATCATCATCAACCTTCCTTCATCACCAATTTCATGATGCTCACTGCCGTGCGTAAGTAATTCCATCATAGGCTTGTTGGACGGTGATGAGTTGGATGAGATTTATCATGTAATCGAGTTAGTTTTGTTAGGGTTTGATCCCTAGTATCCACTATGTTTTGAGATTGATGTTGCTATGACTTTGTTATGCTTAATGCTTGTCACGAGGGCCCGAGTGCCATGATTTCATATCTGAACCTATTATGTTTTCATGAATATATGTGAGTTCTTGATCCTATCTTGCAAGTCTATAGTCACCTATTATGTGTTACGATCCGTTAACCCCGAAGTGATAATAATCGGGATACTTACCGGTGATGATCATAGTTTGAGGAGTTCATGTATTCACTAAGTGTTAATGCTTTGGTCCGGTACTCTACTAAAAGGAGGCCTTAATATCCCTTAGTTTTCAATAGGACCCCGCTGCCACGGGAGGGTAGGACAAAAGATGACATGCAAGTTCTTTTCGATAAGCATGTATGACTATATTCGGAATACATGCCTACATTACATTGATGAACTGGAGCTAGTTCTGTGTCACCCTTTGTTATAACTATTGCATGAGGAATCACATCCGACATAATTATCCATCACTGATCCATTGCCTACGAGCTTTTCACATATTGATCTTCGTTTATTTACTTTTCTGTTGCTACTGTTACAATCACTATAAAACCAAAACTATTACTTTCGCTACCGTTACCTCTACTATCATATTACTTGCTACTAAATACTTTGCTGCAGATATTAAGTTTCCAGGTGTGGTTGAATTGACAACTTAGCTGCTAATACTTGAGAATATTCTTTGGCTCCCCTTGTGTCGAATCAATAAATTTAGATTGAATACTCTACCCTCTAAAACTGTTGTGATCCCCTATACTTGTGGGTTATCAGTCTTCCAACCTTGCCCAGCCGAAGATCTGATCCATCTGGCTATGGATGATCGCATGCATGCGCCTGTAAGAGTCCTTGCCTGCACGCGAGCCATTTTCCTAGGCTGCCGCCGCGCGGGAGGACATCTCTGCTGCATTCGCGGCACGGCGGGACATTTCTGCTGCTTCCGTGGCGCGGCCGGACTAGTGTGCTGCATCGACGGCGCGGCTGGACCTCCGTGCTACTTCGGCGGCGCGGCGGGACCTCTGTGCTGCTACCGCCGCGCGGCGGGACATGCCGGCTGCTTTCGCGGCGAGGCGGGACATCTTCATGCTTCCGCTTCCATGCTCGTATCTCCCTGGTGGCAATCTCTCGACCCAGAACTCACGCTTGTCATGGCAGACGCAAGGGAACGATGATGAATGACTTGTTTGTTTTTATGGATGAGGACTTGAGGAGGAATGTGCGGTCATCTTGGAGTAGTAGTATTTATAAATGAGTACTAATACACTTCTAAGTGTGAAACCGTTTAGGTTTTGATCAGTGTGAACAGGTTTGCAATTAAATATAGTGTGGCAGTAATTTGGAATCTGATGGGATGCAGGCTCAAAATTTATTGACAGATATAACTTTGGCACTATTCTCGAAAGGCGTAACATGGGAACGCCTTCTCGGCCGCGTACGTGGAGTTTGCACCATAGGGTGCACCGCAATAGGCAATGTCAGCACACGTCTTGTTCCAACAACCATGCGCGCTCGTTATTATCATCGCGCGTACTTCTTTTAATTAGAATGTGTGTGCTCTTCTAGCGCACACACGTTGATCTATATAATTGTTTCTGTTTGTTGTGGCTAATCGCAAACAGTTCATCCGTGTGAAGTGTATGCCATCAATCACAGACACTTTGATCTGGCTGAACCATTTCTGATCTGTTGCCTAATCACAAACAGTTAATCCTTCTGAAGCGTATGCCCTTAATCGCACACACCTTTATCTAGCTACCCGTTTCTATTGTTCCTCTTCATTATAAACAGTTCATCCGAGTGAACCGTATGTTGTATATTGCACACGCCTTCATCTGGTTGCCCGTTTCTTTTGCTCTGCCTCATCGCAAACAGTTTATTGAACTGAACCATATGTCCTGCATCGCACACACAATTACAATCAGAACTGTGTTTGATGCATCCGGCATCGCAAACGTTTTGCATCTTTTTGACGGTTCTTTTACACCATTGTTTACGATTATTGCGTCGCACACAGTTTCGTTGAAGGGTCTCTGATCGTAGTGTCGCATTAGCAGCAACCTACAGTACTGAGATATTAAGGATAAGCTCACTATTGAAAATTTCATCCTATTGACGAATATCTAGGATGCTATCAGCGAGGTGCAACTTGTGCCAACCCAAGAAGATAGTTGGAAGTGGAATTTGGAATCTTTTGGTCGCTTCTCATAAAAATCGACGTACAAAGTTAGGTTTTAAGGAATCCAAATTTGTGCCTCCATAGCCGCATTATGTAAGAAATGGGCTCCCCTTCATTGCAAAATGTTCATTTGGTTAACAACCCGGAAAAGGAGCTGGACCGCCAATCGCCTCGCTAGAAGAAACCTCCCTCATAACGAGAATTGTTGTTTGCGGTTCTTCACATGAGGATGTGGACCATCTTCTTGCGGGCTCTGTTGTGTTGCATGCATATTTCTAGGATAAACTACCCAAACTGATGCTATTTGAAAGTACTCCACCGGTGCACACTCCAAGACTTAGAGGCGATTTTCGGCAGGATTACCTTTAGATGTAACTGACCTATGTGTAACCTAGGTGCCCCCGGTGTTTATAAACCGAGGGGTGTAGACTATAGAGGCCAACATATTCACACATGATCTCATGATAGATCAACGTGTACTTTGCAGTCCCCCAATCAATATAATCAAAACATGGCATAGGGTATTATCTCTTTGAGAGAGTCCGAACCTAGGTAAAATCATATGTCTCTATTACCATCTGCCAAGACTTCCAGCTCGGGACTTCATACCTGAGATTTGTTGGATTTGACACCATCAAAAGTCTTCAAAGACAAACTCTCCTCGCTGGATCGATTGTTAGATCAAATGAAATGGGATGCTCATATGTGGTTTAAAGTTGGGGCCAAGTGCCTCCAGCCCCCTTTTGATTAGGGTCGTTCAAATAATTGTGAGTGTGTAATGTGTTGGGTTCTAAGTTGTGCTATAACTTAAGAACCTTGTTACTCTTCTTCTAGTATAATCACATGCAACCATTTTGTATTTATATTTGGTTTAGAAAACAGTCTTGCTAAATCTCAATCAACCAAGATTTGATTATGTCGGAATCGATGTTTATATTCATGAGATCTTACATCGAGATATGTGCTATTTTTTCTTTTCAGTTTTTTTCTTACATATTATGTCATTTAACTGAGACTTGATTGAATCTCAGTCAACTGGGACCTAGCCATACCACATTCCTTTTACCGCCCACAGACATTGACCAAATTTAGAATTGCAAAATGTATTTATTTTTCAAGAGTACGTCACTACGTACTATACTTTTATAGAAGACAGAAGACAATTACAAGAGACCACCTCTCAGTTGCGAACAGCATGTGTAGGACACACATCCAATTAGAAGATTAGCCACCACACACCTAACAACACAATGCGAGGAACCTGCCCTAAGCAAAGAAAAAAAAACAAAGCCGCGTCTCGACCAGTACAAGTCACCTCGAAGAGCAACAACGGCAACTGGACCTCCCATGCCGGTGCACCAGCCACCCTTGAATGCCTAATAGGAGATGGCGAGTGGGTGGCGGGACTTGATTGGTCCCGAAAAAGCCATTGTCTTTGATTCCCCGGCAGCGACGTACATTGCGCCAATGATGATCCATCTGGAGCAGCAGCAAGCACCGAAGAACCGTAGCACAGAACCTGGAAGCCGTGTCTCCTCACACAATGCTCCCAACAGAGTAACAATGCCGAGACGCCGCCATCACCGATCTAAAAATGAACCAAGGCTTTCGCCCAGAGACAACAACCCAAAGCGAGAGAGAGAGAGAGGGGCGATGCCGACACACCTCTGTGACGCCTTCAAGGAGAGGAACGACACCCATAGGCGTTGTTGCCGCCAGCACCGACTGAAGTCGGGCAGGATTTTCATCCGTAATGTCGCGCACCTCCATCCCTGCCCACCGGTTTAGGGCCACTATCCATGTAGAAGCACTCCACCGCTACCACAACACCCTGCCATTGAGATCATAATGTGGTGGAACACTGACAACCGACAACCCACACAACCGAAGGCACGCAACCCAACTTCCTGCGTCCGCACAACAAAGAACCCACACCTCTGGAGCAACCTTCACTACCAGCGCAACTAGAGACTGCCGCACCGCCTGCAACAACCAAAGCTCCAACTCCCAACAGGCCACAATGCAGATGCCGCAACACTGAGCCCCGGTACGGCAACAAAAGGCCCCAGGTCGATCTTGAACCCCATATCCATATCCAGATTGCACATCCGCCTCCAACAACAGCACTGACACCACCAAGAGGCCACTATCGCTCACCTCCTTGAGCCACCACAACAGGACCCAGGCCCCACACCAGGCAGCCATCACCTCTCACCTGGCCAAGCGCCACTGCACCGCTGCCTCCTTGGCCGCGCCGCGCCGCATCCGCCATCTCCCATGCGTGCACCTCCCGGACCGCACCAGCCGCCTACACCTGATCTACACGCTCCCTACCGCGCTCCACCGCACCACTGCTCGCCTCTATACCACCGCACTGGAGAAGCTCACCCGCGTCGCCCCGCATGACGCCTAACCCCCACGCGAGGGAGGCCCGTCAGGGCTCGCCGACCACGCCCGCCGCCTTTGACGGCTGGGCTCCGCCACCACCGCCGTCACCAGCGGCAGCGGTGGCGAGGGGATCTCAAGGAGGGTGGGGTTTCGGGGATAGGGTTGGGGCCTCCGTTGCCGCCCGCTCGAGTGGCTCGGGAGGGGAAAGTACAGAAACATGTACTCCCTTCGTCCCATAATGTAAATCGTTTTTTGACACTACACTACACTAATGCAAACTAAATTAACTGCAAAATGTATCAAATCGAGCAAGAAGACTATGGTGCTTTGAGATTGTTGTCAACATGGTCTCACTTGCTCAGAAATAAGACCAGATCTTATTGGATTCTTTTCCTTGTACCTCGCGGCGCAGCTCACAAAAGCCATCAGATTCACGCAGCCCAGTACGACCATCATCCAGAAGAAGCGATCCAAGTGACCCTCGTTCAGGTCGTTGGGGATCCACCCCGGCGTGCCGCCCGTCGACGTCGCCCACTGCACGACCGTCAGTAGGAATGAGCTCAGGTAATCGCCGGCCGCTATCGCGAGGAACCCGAGCGCCGTGCACACGGTCTTCATCGCGGCCGGCGCCTGGCTGTAGAAGAAGTCGAGCTGCCCGATGGTAGTGAGGACCTGGCCCACGCCCATCAGCACGTACTGGGGCGCCTGCCACAGCACGCTGGTCGCATTCGGTGACAGCGGCGACGACTTTGCCGCTCGGAGGCGTGCTGTTTCGACAAGCGCCGCGGCGGCCATGGCGAGCACGGGCATGGCGAGGCCGGTACCGATCCTCTGCAGCCCTGAGATGCCCTTCTCCCTCCCCGTGAGCCTCCTGGCCGCAGGAACGAATGCCCGGTCGTAGAGCGGGACCAGGGCGATGATGGTGAGCACCTCAAAGGTGGACATGGACGCGGGCGGGACGCGCACGGAGCCGACGGCGGCGTCCATCGCTATGCCTTGCTCGACGAATGTCGACGAGACCTGCGCTAACACGGCATAGAAGAACACGACGGTCGCCCAGAGCGGAAGCATCCGCACGAGAATCTTTGTCTCCTCGACCTGCGTCACGATGCAGAGTTTCCACGGGCTGCGTGGCGTCCGGCCGGCTGCCGTCTCCACCTCCTTGCCCGAAGCCACGATAACGGCGGCCTTGTCGAAGAATCTGATCAGGCAAGCAGCACATTTGTATTGAACGGTGAATTTGACGAAAGCAACTACAAGAAAACAGGATTGTGGTAACTGACCGGAGATCAGTGGTATGCTCGATCCTGTGAACTGCGAGGTCCTCTTCCCACGGGTCGTAGAGAAGAGAGCTGTCGGACGGCGGCTCGAGGCCAAACTTTCTCACGGCAGCGACGACGACCTGGCACACTCTGGTGAGTGGGCTGCCGCGGGGTCGGTGAAACCTGCACGTCCGCGATCCGACGACCAGGCATGAAAGCCCGACGGCGAGGACGGCCGCCGGGATGGTCAGCCCTAGCGCCCAGCCGTAACGATCTTGCACCCACACGATGCCGGTGCTGGATACCAGCGATGCGCAGTACATGTTGAAGACGTACCAGTTGAAGAAGGAGCCCTTCGTCACGCGCTCCGATGGATCGCCGTCGTCGAACTGATCGGCGCCGAAGGACATCAGGCACGGCCTGAGGCCGCCCAACCCAAAGGCAACCATGTAGAGGCCCAGAAACAAGATGTACTCCTGAGCCGACACGATGTTGGACGAGGTGAGGCCTGTGAACGACGAGCCGTTCTTGACGAGCAGCGGCAGGTACGCTGAGAGTGCTGCCATGAGCATGCCCTGCCCAAAAACAGAGTGGCCAAATTCTCACAATCTGGCAGAATTCAAGTCTGAATTTTCTCAATTAGGATCATGCAGGATAAAATGAAATTTCTACAATGTCAGAACGACATTCTGAATTGCTCCACTGGGACATGACATAGAGATTCAGACTCTGGTACAGAGTGATTATTAATTGTTGTGCAGAGTGGTTGGAAGGAACCTACTGCGACGCCGACGGAGCAGGAGACGACCATGGTGC